>NW_009192265.1:115574-186531 GCF_000690835.1 Fulmarus glacialis | reverse complement strand
GGGAGGCCATCCAGAGGGGCCTTGACAGGCTTGAGAGGTGGGCCCATGCAAACCTCATGAAGTTCAACAAGGCCAAGTGCAAGGTCCTGCATATGGGTTGGGGCAATCCCAAGCACAAATACCGGCTGGGCAGAGAAGGGATTGAGAGCAGCCCTGAGGAGAAGGACTTTGGGGTGTTGGTTGATGAGAAGCTCAGCATGACCTGGCAATGTGCGCTTGCAGCCCAGAAAGCCAACCGTATCCTGGGCCGCATCAAAAGAAGTGTGACCAGCAGGTCAAGGGAGGTGATTCTTCCCCTCTACTCCACTCTCATGAGACCCCACCGAGAGTGGGGAGGGCCACGAAGATGATCAGAGGGCTGGAGCACCTCTCCTATGAAGAAAGGCTGAGAGAGTTGGGGTTGTTCAGCCTGGAGAAGAGAAGGCTCCAGAAAGCCCTTATAGCAGTCTTCCAGTACCTGAAGGGGGCCTACAAGAAAGCTGGAGAGGGATTTTTTACAAGGGCATGTAGTGATAGGACAAGGGGTAATGGCTTTAAACTCAGAGAGGGTAGATTTAGATTAGATATAAGGAAGAAATTCTTCACTATGAAGGTGGTGAGCACTGGATCAGGTTGCCCAGAGAAGCTGTGGATGCCCCATCCCTGGAAGTGTTCAAGGCCAGGTTGGATGGGGCTTTGAGCAACCTGGTCTAGCGGAAGGGGGTTTTTTTTTAGGGGGGTTGGAACTAGATGATCTTTAAGGTCCCTTCCAACCCAAACCATTCTCTGATTCGATAGTATTTCCTCTCAGTTTTAACACCATGGTGGTAGTGGAGTCTCAGTATTTCTCCTGTCTTCAGTTTTAGGCTGTGGCTGCACACAATTCACAACATTTTAGCTGCAGTGATGTTCAAAACCAGTTTGACTAAATACTTGCTGGTTCTGCGTACTGCCCCTCATTTGTATGATGAAAAGCTTGTTTTGTTTAACCCAGTAGATACCAGACCTGTTCAGCACAGGAGATGCTATGCACGAAGAGGGAATCCTTACAGAATTTCTGCATAGCCTCTATTTGTTAAAGTCAGAATAGGCTGAAATAAGTCACCCTCAAGCCAGATATGAGCAAGTACATACAAATAAGCAATACTCTAACCAAACGAGGTTAAAATCACTCTATCAAACAAGTGCAAGTTTACTTCTAGACAAGGCCTACTAAAATTTGCTATGCTGTTTTAAACTATTTTTTGAATACTTTTGGGCAAGCAGCTTATACACCCATTGTGTGGTTAATATTAATGGCAGAGCTGTAAATCCCTCACAAGGGACTTTGTGGAAATGCTAATATATCCATTACCACCACAAGAAAGTGCTACCGGGCTCTTCTGTAATTACAGCTTCTTCAAAGGAAAAGTACATCACTTGGTCTGCAGAGAGAAGCAGCGAAAACCAACACGAGAGTAGACTGCCTGATTTGTCAGAAGTCCTGGTGCCAAGGGCATGAGTACGTTGGCACCCAGACATGCTCGGCCAGCTCCCACAGTAGCAGAGAAGAGCAACTACCCCTTCCTACCTTCTCCACCACTTTCCTGCTCCTCTTCCTTATTTGTTACACCCACTTGTTCTTTTGTAACCCATGTTTCCCCAACACCCATCAACACAACAGTCATGCCTTCCCTCTATACAACATTTCCATCTGTAACTCCCAAAGCATTTTGCAAAAGGCAATAAACAAGCTGCTTCCTCTGCCCGAGGTCACCCAGAAGATCAGTGCTGAGTCCAGGAATTGAACCCAACCTCTCAAGACCTGCCCCAAGGATGGGACATGCTGTACCACTCACAGCCACCTGTTAGGGAACACCACAGCCCAAGTAATATCTGAGCTCTTACAGGGTGCTTGACACTACTCCAAATCAAGTAAAAATAATGAAAACTATTTTCTGTCCATTTGAGGCACTTGCAAATTACCATTCACTGTCATATCTAAGTGCCAAACACTATCAGATATACTGACAGGCTTTGAAGGCTTCCAAGATGAGGCGGTATTAATACAAGCCTGCCTCACTACAGTACTACAAGATTATACAGTGGGTACTTAAACCTTTAACCCTGTAAGTACAGTCTGATTCCTTGCAATCAGTAGTAACAAAGCCTTGGTACAGCTCAAGGCAGCTGTGAAAGGGTCATTCAGCTCAGCACCATCACATCCTTGTATGATCATCCAAGAGCACAACATAAGGACGCTGTGCTCATGTCCCGCAACTCAAGGGCTGTGGGTGATACCACACAACATCCCCAGGAGTAGGTGGCTATTCCTGAATAAGTCTGACATGAAATTCAGCCGGATCTCGGTTGTGGTGAAGGCTGTATTACAGACCTGCTAAAAACATTGTGTTGCTGGCCTGTCTACCTCTGGTCTTGTCTCTGCATTGCAAATAACCAAGGAACAAAAGCTACCTGATTCACATGCATAGAGAAATGGCCTCCTACAGCCCTGTTCACTGTCCCAGAGTACCACAATTAGTCAAAATACATAGTCTCTAACTCTGCAGGCAGACATCAAGGGGTAATCAACACCAGAGGAGGGGAACCTGGGGCCTGCAATGACTGTGCGTATCACTGCTGCATGATGGCATCTGAAAGAAACTTGCACTTGTGTGTGGCCAAGGAGTCCTTTATTCAGAGAGAGGCATTGGTATGGAAGAAAAATCCACATTTTGCCATCTTTCTTACTCTTACTCAGGTCCTGAATCCATGGTCGTGTAGTACTGAGGCTTAAGAAGATTCAGGGAGCTTGGACTCATTTTGAGCACCTAATAATCGCTTTCATGCAAGACTTTGAACATTTTCCACTATCTCGGACATAACCAGCTACTGTTGGAGGACAACTGCTTTGGACCAGAACACAGGAGTAAGAAATGCTATTTTAGTTTCTGATCACAACAAGGTTAGCAAAACTCAGGTTATAAGTAGGTCAATGTCCTTGCATTTTTTATGGACTCGTTCGCTGAATAAATTCAATGATTTCCTGCTCAAAGGGTACGAGATTCTTTGTCTAGTTTGTGAGAAAATTCTGTTAGCAAGCAAGCAGGGGCAAAAATCTTTTAGACGTTGTCAGTTATTACATATTTAGCCCTGTGACTGCTGTGGAGATAAGTCCCTACACATCAGAAAGGCTTCTTTATGAAAGCTGAACGTGTGTGTGTGTGATAGTAGAAGTTAAATGTAAGCAAATACTTCTAAAATAATAAAGAAAACGTAATCTTTTTCACCAGACTTAAATCATGACAAGACCTGTTCTATCTTAAAGAGAAACTCTGAACAACACTTTATTATCAGAAGAGTCACAAAGGGAGATGATATGCTTCGAGAAGGATTTCATTATTTGTTTCATTTATTCAGAGTAAAAGCTAAGCCCCCAAATTTGTGTTCTCCAAGAAAAATACTTTCAAAAATAGATCAAAATATTCCAAGAGATTGTTCCATTTGCATTTTGATTTAAGGTTCATTGTGTAAGTAACAAATTAAGAAGTCCTTTGAAAATTAACATGCTTAAAATAAAGTGTCCAAATAGAACATTTTGACATTGCTAGAATATGCCTTCTTTCTTCGTGAAAGGGAATATACAAATGAGTGAAATTTCACTAAAATCAACTTGCTATCAAGAATTTTTCAGTTCTGACAGAATTGCATTTTCTAGGAAAAAATAATCAAAAAATTCAGCTACTTGGTGCTTTCCCCCCCCCCCCCCCCCCCAGTAGTATCTGGTCAGCCATCCTGCTTGACTACATCTGTAACATTTCTAATTCTCTTTCAATTTCAAAGACATGGATCAGAAATGCTTTTCCCAGTAGTATTTGGAGCAACATACAGGTCTAAAAAGCATTAACCTGTGGCCGTACTACAACATGCAGCTCCCTGAAAACATGTAGAGCAGGTGAGAAACATCACCAGCACAGTGTAGTTATATTTCTACAGTATTTTGGACAAGTTACTTAGTAGAGGATGAAAGGCCGTGCATCAGCACACTTTCAAGCACACTTGCATCACTCCCACCCGATTCAGATCCTAATTAAAAATGGACAATGGGATTTTTCATTTTTTTGTTTTCTTTCTTCCTTTCATTTAAGCCAGAGAGCCATCTTTCAATTCAGACATGGCCAAACTAAAACTTTAAGAAACAGAAGATCTAATGAAGTTAAACAGGACAATGAATTTCTGCTTAGTCTTTAGTGGACACCTCTGTCCAAAATCAGCGTCACTATTTGCACTACTTAACGTTTCAGGCAAATTAAACAAGGATTGAACAGAATGGCATACACTTCCACACTACCAAAAAATGCTCTTGGGACGGTGCTTAAGTCTCAAGTGCTCCAATACTGCCTTTGGCCCCTTCCATCTTCTACCTATGAACTTGGGTCAGAGGATGGTAACCTTCTGGATTTTAGAGACCGAAAGCAAAGCATATCCACCTTGGGCAGTTGCAACTGCTTTTGCTTGTGACCCTCCCTGAAGATTACTCACAAGCTTCAGTTTGTCAGTGCTTTGACAGAGCAGAGCAGCATGAGCAAGTTACTCCTTGTGATCTGTGAGCTGACCTGCTGTTTGCTGCTGGGCATCAGTCCATCAATAAAGCCTCACGTGGGTTGGAGCAGAGCTTCATTATGGATCGCTTCTCTCCCTGTGCACCATTGCAGTGCCCAGGCTCAGAATTAAATGCATCTGCTGCAATCCATTGGCTGCATGCTTATGGAATAAAAGCTGATGCTTTAAGCGAGGGGTCACCAGATGGCTATTCCTTGCTGGCAGACGAGCTTAGCTCGACCTTCAGAGAGCACTGTTGTTTCCTACGCAGCACGGCATTGCTGAGCTCCAAGGCAGAGCGTAAGATGCATTATTAGGTCAAACACTTACTTGGCTGAAGACCATTGTGGAACTATTTATTATGGCCAATTGGGGCAGATTGCACCGGGCAGGGACGTACTATTATAAGCACACTAACGATAAGTGTCACATGCCAAGATCTGGCAAAGAGGGGTGAAGAACATCAGTTAATACTTCACTCATCTGTTTTTCCTGGGTAACTGCATAAGAGGCTTAGGGAGCTTCTGCCCATACTACATCTAACCTGCTGAAAATCAGAAACCTCAATTTCCCAGCCCGAAACACAGCCAAATCCACCCAATCTGATTCAGTTGCAGTCAGAAAAAAATCCTGACTGAACTACATAGGGTTAAGCACTGGCCAAAATATCAGCAGAAGCAGGAGGCTTGGGTGCTTTGAAACTCTGTTCAACATATGTCTGAAGGATTTTTGGGACTGCACAAAACTGTAGTAAAAGAAGAGATTGGCAAGGCAGATGTTCGTTGTTTACTGACCCCTGATGAAACCTGCCCTTTCCTTTACCCATTTGAGATGTTCAATAGATACGTTGGTGCTGATTTTTAAACCATGTGCTGCCAAAAATCTGGTGTATTCCTACGTCCCTGAGAGTTTGAAAACAAGAAGTACACTAGACTAGTGTGAAAACACACTTCCTTATGGCAGGTTTATAAGCTGATCACTGGAAATGAATTTCTTGCAAAGTAACATGTTGAAAACCATGACAGGCTCATTGACAACAAGCAAAGCCCTCACATTTCTATCTCAGGAAGAGGGTCAGTTTGCAGAGCAGGCACCAAGCAATTGTTTATTGGAGCTTTTGCAGAAAAAAAAAAGAAATTTTGCCTTCCGGGTATTTATGTGGAAAAAGCTGATACTGTCGCAAACATGAATAACACAAAAACAGGACTGTGAGAACTCCCGACTACACTCAAGCTTTCCTTTCCACGCCATTTTTCTATATGGCTAACATGGCAACATTGGAGCCCCAGTCAACGTGGTAACACTTCCGCCTTTGGAAGAAGCCAGCATTTTGCTTTGCTTGATTTTTTTTTTCCCCACCTGTCAAGGATGTCTTGTCCAAGAATATTTCCCAAGCAGCTGAAGAGATGGCGGTGCAGACATGACAAATACACAATAATGCAGCTACTTTCTAGAGCAGCTTCTTAGAATTGCTGGGGCAGCAGCTAGCAATAACCCTCAGGACTCTCATTCAGAGGAAGCCAACACCGTGGTGGTCCCAGATGGAGTAACTCAGCATTCATTAAGTCATAGGCACTATTTCTATCACATATTCACCCCCTGCTTCTAGAACCACACTTATCTTAGCTTCCACTTAAAAAATTTCCCAGCCTTGTCACTGCAAGAATGTAACGCCCCGCACAGGTAGAGTTGTAAAGCTATTGTAAATGGGGAACAACCCAAGATCTAAAACCTTACAGAGCCAAGTGGCATTAAGTAGCACCCTGGCATCCCAGCAGGGAAGCCACCAACATCACATGCACACTGGGACCAATCTATTTATCCGAGTATGCATATCAGCAACTCTGGGCTTGTGCTACAGGATGTGCAAGGTTCCCAATTTCAGTATACGGGTAAGTGTCTGAGTAGCGTATCAAGCTCTGCAAAGGACCACTAATATTATTAAACATGACACACAGGGTTCAATTTTTAGCTGTGCGTGGTGCAGACAGATTAGCTTTCTTCAATAATACTAACTAGATTAAATGAACTATCATTCCATACCTTGTGGAACAGCAGAAATTGATGAATAGTGGCTTTTGAAACTTATTTTACTGCCAACAAACTCTTCATCAGGGGAAGCTGCCTCTTCTCCAGACAGCTGAACGGCCAGCACAGGGCCAGGCTGAACGCAAGGACTGCACCATGGGGCACGCAGCAGAGATCCTGCATCCCAAGGCCACTGCTGCTCTTAAATCCCTGCTCATCATCCCACGGTCTAGTCTCCTCTCTTGGCAGGATGGTGAAGCAAGGGAGGCTGCAGGGAGATCAGAGTGAGTTGTGAAGCAGAGTTATGAACAAATATGGGGAAAGGATGCATGGAATACTGAAAAGAGTAGAGGAAATGTGATAGTTGGAGTCCCTGACCTGGCAAAATGGCAGGGTGAGAATGGAAGCAGGAGTTCAGACAAAGCAGTTTGTCAGCTGTCATCACTGTTAATTCATCATGCAGTCTTCACAAAAAGCTAAACTTATGGTCTTTGCCATATTTCTAACAGGACACATCTGTCATTAATACTCCATGTTCAATAATGTGAAATATTGCTGACCCATGAAGGTGTACTAAAGTGTGCTGAGCTGACTGGGAAGAGAGGAGCCAAGGAAGGCCTTCAGAGAAGGGGAAATTCAGTACAACAGAGACAGCTTTGCATACCAGAAGTAGATATTCCTACAACAGGGGTTGCTGCTGCATCTTCATTAGCAAACTCTAAACCTCTCTCTTCATGAACAGAAGAGAGAAACATGGCTTTAGTAAGAATCAAAAAGCCTGATTTCAAGTCATAGGATGGAGTCACTCTTCTTCAAGAATAAATCCTTGCTTTGCCCAAGATGACCCGTTTCCTCCAGGCTCACAACCTCCAGCAAGTTTCTCTTCCCACAGAGGCACGCTAACAAAGGCACGTTGCAGGCACTCCAAGATGCTGAGCATAGACCTTGGAGACCACCAAGTGCCTCAAGCAAGCCTGGCACAGGGATGGCTGTCACAGACAAGGACCCCACACAAGGCAGCAGACTCACCTCACAATACCGAAGAGACACCAAAATAATGCAGGACAGATGAAATTAAAGAGTCTATACCAACAATAACATTTCTAGTAGTCCCATCTCAAATATAACAAGCACAACTCCCATAGAAAAAGGCTTTGGACAAAGGCAAGAAGCACTAGGGAGCCCTTTCCCCATTCCAATCTCAACAGGTTCATCCTTCATACAAGCAGGGGAGCTACCTGGTTTTTACTGGGTTAGCAGACAGCTACAATATCCAGTCCACTGCTGTCACGTGGAAGAAGCTTAATTGTAATTACACAAGAGAAGTTTACTGATGAACGTATCTAGGGATCTGCCATTTGGCTCGTGCTCTTTCTTGCACTTTCTATTTTACAGGTAAAGCTAATGAGTACAAAATTAAGCATTTGAGAAGCAGATCACTGACAAAGTCCCCACCAGATTTGTTGGAGAATGACATAAGCAAGTTTGGGGAATATTCCCTATTCTCTCATACCATCTTTCCATCTCTTCAACAGATATGAAGGAAACAAGCTACCAAACACCTTAAGCTGTTGTTTTCAAGTTTTATTAATGTATTCCTACTGCCATTTGCAGCTCTTAGTCAATGTCTTTGATAGCTGACACATCGTTTCTATCACATCTTATTTTGCTGAAGGCATTTTCCAACTCCCTTAAGCCTTTCCATTCCCAGCTCCAGTGCACACTTTTGTGCTAGTATTAATTTAAATGACCTTTTTTCCCCTAAACCTGCTTTTTAAATTTAATGAGATCCCAGGATTACACCTGGACTTACCAACACCCTAGGGGTACTGTCCCCCCTAGACAGATTGTAAAGGCTGAAGTAACTAAGGAATCTCTCAGAGGAAAGAATTCTCCCAGGAAGCATAAGACTGTACATATGCCACACTCCTTTCTTCTCTCCAGTAGCATCCAGCAAGTTCTGGCTCCCTGTTTGTATTTCGTCTCTCTGGCACATCTGGGGGTGGACAGAAAGGGAAAGTTACTGAGCTTGAAACCTAACCCCGTGAACACCTCTTTTTTTCTAAGTCATTTGCAGCACATTCATAGCAAGCAACAGCATAAATATAGTAGTAAAAACAGGATTATTGAGAAGCAAGTATGAGTTCTGTGGTAAGAGCCTAGAGTGATACAAGTATCACATTAGAGTTTTTTGGGGTTGTTTTTTTGTTTGTTTTAGGGTTTTTTTTTTTAATAAAACTTGTGTTGATGTTGGGGGTTGGTATTCAGCAGCTTTTATTCTGTCTTCTTTTCACTGAGGGCAGGAAGTTATTTGGGAAAGCTTTTTCAAGACCATTCAACTTTCCCCACCCCCCATGATAGCAGTTAACATCAGAATCACTCCCCAAAACCTGGAAGATCACACATCCAGCATCAGAGCCAAACATACAGGGCTCCCGAACCTGAAAGTCCAGTCTCCTTCCCACCGGAAACCAGGGACCCCACACCCACCTTCTCCTCCAGCTTCCAAACCAGCATTGAACACGCAAAGGACCAAGCCTTCCTACCCCTCGAGCTCCATCAGCCCTCCTTGGCAGGCCAGCCTCCTACAGCTTGCTTCTCCAACACCTCTCCACCTACTACTCCTGTTCCTGCTGGGCTGCAGCCTTTTATAGCAGCTGGGTTTTGATTGGCACTTTTTCACAGATGGGGGAGGCAAATAGGTCCTTCATTAACCCTTTTCAGGTCGCTGCCAAATGTGGTGGGGGGTTATATGTCATTTTTGTTAATGAAGTGCCTTCTGGAATTGCACCCTGCGCTCCTTTTCCATAGCTGTGTAGTTCAGCACATCTAACTGGAAAGTAGAAACAATATCTATTCTTAATCTTACTTATTGTCAGTAAATGAGGCAGTGAAGTGGTCGGGTGAAAAGGCAGTATTCTGAACAAACATTTTTCCTTTATCCAAGGTAAAATTTAAAGATTAGCAGACTTTGGAAAACAACACAAGGATTTTGTTTCCATAGTCCTCTTTGTTTGATTTTTATTATGCTAAATGAGGTCTGGGATAAACAGGAAGGAAGGAAAGAAGCAGCTCCCTTCCCCACTTTTTCATTATATCCTTCCCTCAAAGGGAAGTCCATGGAGCTCCAGCCTGTTTGGATCTATAATGTAGCACTCAACATGTGTTTGCAGGTAAAGCCTCCTGCGTGCTGGTAGTGTGGGAGAGAATGAAGCAGTATGGGTGTGCTCCTCGTCTGGCTGACCGATGTCTCGCTTTGCTGTCTGTCCTTGCTTTGCACACACTCCTGGCCTAGTGCCCCACAGGAGAAACCAATTCAAGAAGGTTTATTAAACTAAAAAGCTCTCTGCCCCACATGGGACTTTATGGAATTTTGCTGTTTGTGAACAATGAATAAGGCTATAGAGAGAAGTCTTCAAAAGTGAGATTTAAGTGATTTAAAGCAGAAGCGTCTAAAAGTATTTTTTAAATTAGTATTTACTCAGTTTTCCTATTTGTACTGTGGCTGCAACTAACCAGGGATACATAACCTACATACTCACCGCTTCGCAGAACTCAGATCCTTTCTTCTCCATTCCTCTTCCTAATGTGGGGTTAGGGACAAAACCGGGTGGGAAAAGGGAGGGGAACAGGACAAGGTACTTCAACTACTGCTTTTGACAGTGAAAGGTGGAGCGGAAATTATTGATAGAGGCTAGGAAAAACCTTCTACCTCTTCTCAGGATCAACCAGCTCAGGCATTCTGCAACCATGTAAAAGGGCTGGTCACTTAATCTACACCTTGAACCAGATCTGTGGCTTTCCAACCTTAATGATTCTATGATTCTATGATTCTATTTCTAAAGGGATACTTCCTCAGCACTCCATGTTGAAAACTTTGCCTACCATTATGATATTCTCTGCCGTAGGTACCACTACGCAATAGAAGTGTAAGCCATAAACAAAAGTACCATGCTGTTGTAGGCACTCCTGTGAGTCATTAACACAAGTAGTCCATTCCACCCAGTTTTGGAGGGAAAACACAGCTAATAGTTTAACAATTCAGCAAAAGCATCTGATAAAATGTATTTGATGTCTTCTGCATGATGATATAATACATCAAAAATCTGATTTTAAACTTTTTGACAGGTTGCCCCAGGCTTTATATCAAAATTAGCTTTGTGCTGATGCTGCTGAAAGGAAGGAGGAGGGGAGACAGCTGAATACCATACATTAAGAAAATAAGCAAGTAAGTAGATGAAAAAGGTGTTCAAAGTGGAAGTGGCCCCGGTACTCCAGTGGTTTCAGGGACTTATATGACATGCCATGAACAGACATGAGCACAATCTGTCCACTTTCCAGGGTGGTCAAAGCCTTGTGGTTAACATCATGCCAAGCCTGAATGGGAAAGCCCTGCCAGTGACTAAATATATTAACTTGGGCTTGGTGCTGTGTTGACACAGCCACATGGAACTTGGACAAACTGGAACACAGACAGAGTGAGGCTGTGTTTGCTGATGATGTACTGGTGGATGAACTCTATGTTGATCCTTAAGAGCAAACACAAGGTCTTCCTGCACCATGTGATTAAGGAAAACATGCAAGACAGCCTTTCCAAATTTCACCATAAAACTGAATGGACAGGCTACAGCTCCCTACAAGAAAGGATACATGGGATGCACATTTGGACAGGCTTCTAAATGGTCAAAGTTGTGCTTTTTCCAGCCTGCATTTAGTGCAAACTCTATATACTCTCTCATAAGCCTGTACAAAAATGTCTTTCTCCTAGGGACACCCAGAGCTTTGCACCTTAAAGGTGAAATTACACCAGCAGGCTCCAGTACTGGCATTCCCGATGATGGCTGAAAATGTAGCAGCTGCACAGAAGGCCAGCGCTTAGAAACCAGCACTGGTTCCTGTTAAGTTTGTTTACATTTATGTTTGAAGTCCTGCTTGTTTTGGTGCCTTGTGCAGAATAATGAAAGAACCACTAACATACTGCCACTATACACAGTCATGCTGACTTTATAACTCTATAACCACGCTTCATTTTGGGGAACGAATATTCTTTCAGTTATGTCACTCTGGCTTACGCTGCCGAACCTGTGGATTGGTAGCGCTGCATTTTTTCTTAAGCTCTGCGTATTGGGAATGGGAATTGGGAAATCACTTCTCCAAGAATCTGAACCAGGATGCTTGTGAAATATCAAGAAGTGGCTTGATTTCCCTCCCTTGATTTCATTTACCTCCCCAGTGTAATGCCACATTTCCTGGTTTTAATCAGGAATAGAAGCACGAAAGCTGAAAGAGTATTTAGAAATATTTATTTTTTGTAACATCAGAAACAGGAAGTATCAAACGTCTTGTGAGAGAGCTCGTTCTCCTGAGGCTGCTCTACCTCAGCTTAGTTTATTCAAATGGGTTTGAATAAACATCTGGAAGAGCTGAGTGCTTTATCCCATCTTAACGTTTGACACCCATCTCTAATAGAGGAGTGGGCCATAGTGGAGTTAGATCCAAAAGGAATATATCTGCACTCATGAGTGCTGTGTTCAATGAAACTTCACATCCATAGACAGAATCCACAAATTGTCACAGTGCCCAGACAAGTTACTTGTCATGACGATGATCTGCAAGGCATCCATAGAAAGAAATCATTTTGACTGAGCTTCGTTCCTCAAGGACAACGCCAAGGTTAATCTATTTGTTTTTTACTTTGAGTTGGGGGTGGACAGTCCCTGGAAGAGTAGTAGTGTTTGCCAAATGCGTTTCTGGGAGTATTTGCTCACCGACTACTCTTTATTCCACACCTCCCGAAACGTCTCTAGGAACGTAGGCTGCGTTCATAAGCTCAGTTTTTTTCTCAAGGTTTCACTCCACTCAGGTGGCTCCTGGATGAATTTTCCAGGATTTGTAATAGTGAAAACTGGGATAGCTAAATGTCAGCGACGTCTGACACCAGAAAGATACCGATAAATGATGGATACCATGTTATAGACACATGATAACTGTAGAGACGGGAAACAAAAAAGAAAATTAAACTCTGAAAACAATAGACCCCCATTTTGTTTGGAAAGTGGAATCACACATTGACTGAAGAGTGAAGTCCTCTCTCCCTTCAAGAACTGCTCTCTGGGATAAAGGCAAAATATTTAGCCTTTCTCCGTGGCTTCTTTTGTAATGTAAGATGATACCTCGCTGTTTGAGAGTCTGCACAAGGTATTGTTGAAATTTCCTGAGGTGCCCTTATCTTTCAGGGTATTTCTAAGCTTTCTATTTGATACAATCTTGAGATCCCCCATTGTAATTTATAGCCTGTTGTACGATCAAATTCTGTTTGAACGTTTCAAGGTTTCAAGAACTCTTCACTATATTTTTGCTTTAGCTTCCAAGGTTCAAAGACATGCTCATGGGCATATAATAGCCAGCTGCAACTGTACCTTTGGAAACAAGCCTGTCTTAAAGAACCATTTACTCAGAAATTTTTGGCTCTCAGTAACACCATGATGAATAACCTCAGCATATTATAAAGCCACACTTATTTAAGGGAAGTTAAGAGTGTAGAAACATTGACTGCACTTTGAGCACACCGCATTTCATGGCAAAAAGTAAAAAGCAAAAGTCCCTGTAAGCAAAATTCTATTTTCTGAGGCTGCAGTTTGGCAATTAGAGACCAGTCAGTGTCTGGGGGATTTTTTGGCCTTCCAGTCCCCACTCACACTCATAGGACTTAATGAAGATTGACCAATAATTTCTGGAGGATAGCATAGTTCAGATATTATATCATAGATATATCTACAGTGGCAGAAGAAGAAAACCTAAAAAATAAGAGTAGGCAACACAGGAAGTTAGGTACAAATACAAATGATCTTGTTCAAAAAACAAGATATTTGATACAAATTTGATCAAAAAATATTTGATTTTTTTACTGGGAAACGGAGCTTGTAATCCAAAATAACAATGCCAAAATTCAGCCCCACATGAGCTATCCATGCCCCATATATTTGAACAAACGTGGACTTGGACCCAAAACTGTCCTTAAAATTACAGATGTGTGTTTAGTGGTAAAATGGCTTTTTATTGACAATGTGTGTCATATCCATTTACATTCTGGCCAGCCCTCCAGTATTGAAAGCCATATGGCTGTTGTTTTAAACAGGCTGAACTCTTTTCAAAATCCATTACAGAAAGTGTGCTAAACACCAGCCTTCTGAAATGAACAGAGAGTTTGTTTAGCCCCATCTACATCAGGAGTTATGTGTATAGCGAACTGATGGCTGCTGAGGAAAGCTGAACTTGCTACCTTCATCAACAACAGCACATTTTGTCAGGCCACAAAATGCTTGTTTAATACAGTAAGAACATGGAGAGTTCAGGCTGAAATTAAAAGTTTTCACTGTGTGCCTGTCTATTAAAAATGCTTGATTAGGAAGAAGCAAAGGGAAACATAGTGTTAGAAAGGTGTTGTGATCCCAAGCTACAGAACAGGACTTGAAAGGAATATACGCCCCAGTGCTTGGTAAAATACTTCCAGAGATGTGAACTTCATTATGGCTTGTGCCTGCATTGTCCCATTGAAGAGCAATAATAATTACTATAGTTATTTATTATCATAAAACACAAATAGCGATAGCGATACCTGATATCCGATCAAAGTCTCTCTCCCAAAGAAGCGGCTTTTCTCAGATGATAGTCTCCCTGCCCCATACATCCTTTCTGTGCTGAGAGTGACACAACTTCCCAGGGTATCTGAGTGGGAATACAGCACCTTGCAGCCCTCCCTGACCATTTATTAGAATCTTTCTAGTGTCACACGTCCCTGTCCCGTTTCTGCAAAGCGACTGTCTCCAAGCCACTACTCCGAGTGTATTATAACTGGCTGGAATAATCTTAAAAATTATTACTAAATACTACATCTCCCATAGAAGTATGGTATTCTGGGTACTCTGCTTAATCCCGAGGAGATAAAAGATTGGACTGACTTGCAAAAGTCCTGTTGATTTCAATGAGATTCTTTTGCCTAGGATGAGTGCAGAATTTGGCCAATATTAATTATTACACCACGTGATGGCAAGGTGATTATTTTCAAACTCTGACTCAGCATGTGGCCAGGTGACTCAGCTATTTTATTTATTTCTGCAGTTAATTACAAATTTTTGGCCCCAAATCACAACCACAGAAAGAAACAAGCAGTGCAGCCCACAAAGATAGAAAAACAAAGCTCCCAAAGTTTTACAAAGCTCCCAAAGTTTTACAAAGCTCACATAGTTTTACAAAGCTCCCAAAGAGCTAGAAACTCCAGTCGGTTGTCTCCAAACACTCACAGGGATAAAGAAGAAAAGAAACTCGTGCAAACAAGGGAACAATGCTTCTTGGGGAAGCCCTGACTTCTTGTACCGTATTACTTTGTGCAATACATTAATGTTAACCTGACACAGCACATAACTGGAGAACTCAAGTTAAATAAATGAAATCAGCTGTCTGACTTCTTTAAGATAAATGATGTTATTACAGCATAATTGTATAACCCCATATAGCTTACAGCAGCAAAAGGATGTGTATTTCACATGCCCTACTATAATTACATTCCCATTATAATTTTGCAGTTAGTTGCTATGAGCTCTGGTCATGAAAACATGCCAATTTTGTATGGGATTGAAGTCTGCCTAATTTTAGCAAATTGAGAGCTGCACAAAAGAAAAGAGATAAATACTATGTTGTTATTTTTCATTAGAGAATTGCTATATTAAGAGGCTGTGATCCAGCTGTGTTTGTTTAAATAAAAGTGTGATTTGAATACCTCCTACAGCTATGTTCCTGCCAATGAATAAAAGATAAAATGCGGCTCTCGTTGGATGTTAGTCTCTGAGTTCTAGCTGACTCAGAGATTTATTGTTTAACATAAGGAAGTGAAAAGCATGTAGAGCAGACCACACACAGGGCTCTTTTGTGTATTGTTTCAAGCCATACCACTAATAGATTTGTTCCACCAAGGCTTGCAGCAATTCAGCTGTGCTAAAATGCTCCACTTAACTGTGAAAAAAATAATAATAAAATAGTAATTATGTCTAGATGGCAAATGCAGCTTAGACCAACACCATGAGTAATGTAAACAGGAACTAATACCATTCAAAGCTGTATGTTATCATCATTATGATAATGAAATTAAGTTTTTATTTCCAAAAAACAAGCCCTTTAACATACTACTCAGTGTCTGTATAAAAACACTGACTTCCTCTCATAGCCTGGTATGACTCTGAAGTTGCTGAGCTAATATCCTTCTAACACTATAGACATATATATCTACATATAAACACATATACAAAATGTACAATGCACTCCAGTAGCCAGCCTGAAACTTATCGCAGACAACTTGGATCTCATTGTGTGTTGGAAAAGTCTTTTACAATGCAAATAAAATGATGCATATAAATAGTCCTCGCTTTGTAGCTGCCTGTTTTGTAGGTTCCTTCATGGTAATCTTAGATTGAGGCACATCATTCTCAGGGAGCTGGTATGTTTGAATGGATTTCATTATGGGCAAGTGCAGAAGGGAGTGGCTGTGTGCCAGTTAGAACTGACTACCGAAGGGCTTAGGTTGTCAAAGGACTGACTTGGGCTGTCTGAGTTCATTTAAATAACACAAGCATCTCCAGTTTGGGGAAAAGAAAAAAAGAAAAAAGGAAAGGAAAGAAAGGAAAGAAAAGCAAGGTTTTTTTCCACTATAATCTTTACATTGGATTTACAACTATAATGGATTGATAATGTATATCACATACGTGTGATATGTGAACTAAACTTAGTTTAGTTCAGCGATGGATAACTATATTCCAGACTTGGAATAATCTGAATTACAGGCTAACAAGCAGGTAGCAACTTCCTTGGATAAAACAGGCCAGAGTGCAGAGTATCCATAGCCAAAAGGACCATGCATGGTCAGTTTGAGACTTGAACTATGTGTTTGGAGAAAAATCTTGCAGGTCTAACCAGGCAAGCTGCATCTTGCACTTTATATGAGAAATGGAGCTTTGTGCCCAATCGCTCCCTAATCTGGGACGGGCGGGAAGCATGGAAAAAGACCAGAAACTTGAGTCCATCCACTGCTCTTTGGGCAAAGAGCAGAGTCAGCATGTGCATAGGAGAACTGGCAACTCTTGGTGCAGTGCAGGCAAATGATACATTCTCATCTTCTTTCCTCACAGCACTGTAGATGCAGATGATGAACTACAATTCAGCCCCGAGCTGGAGTCAACAAGTCCCCGGGGCAGAGCCACTGACGCACTGCTTTTTGCTCAAGCCTGTGCCGAAAGAACAGCCTGGAGCCTTTGAGTACATTGAAGTTGTAATATGTGTGTTTTGAAGATACAATCTCAGCTCATTCTACAGGACTTTCTGCTTCAAACTCTCAAGAGTCTTAATAACAATATCCTGTCTGGTTTTTATGTAGCACCTGTCAACCCGGAGGGACCAAAAACACTTCAAAAACTCTGTATGGTTGTTGCTGTTAAAAAACTCAGGAGTCGCTGCTTAAGTTGCCTGCAGGAGGCTGAAATGTAGGATATTTAGCATTAAAGAAGAGCAAATAATTAGCTATGAATAATTTATCCCCTCAAATCACCTTCTTTTTGACTTTATTGAACATCTGCAAATAGGTCTTAGCCTCACTCTTAGCTTTATTTGATGGTTTCGTTTCACCTTTTCTTTTTTGCACTACTTTCATGAACCATCATCTACCTAAAAACACTGAAGAATATAGAGCAAAGATGAGTAAAATTTAAATTACCTGACTATAAACATGACATAAGCCACTAATACGTAATGAGGAGAGGTAGAATTTTTTAAATAAAATGATGGACAGAAGAAACCTTGAGTAAAGGGTTGGAAAGAGATGAGCAAGACATGGAAGTGGGTGAATTGTCTAGGAGACAGCTGGACAGAGACATTTTATGGACACATTTTAAAGCAACAGCATTTCGGAGCTGTAGGTTGAAGGGGAGAGAGAGGATCTGTGAGAAACTGGAATCAGTGTGGTTGTTTGGATATGCATGTCTTGGAGCAGACATCCCAAGGGAAGCTCTAATCATCAGGATGAAAGGAAGGGAAGGTTTGAGTAAAATTTGGGGAGGGAGACATCAACCCTGTGGCATGACAGAAGCTGTTTCTGAAGCTATGATTAATTCATAGCTTAAAATGGATGAATTTAGACTTTCTTCCTCCTGCTCAGAACTCGTCTATCGACACACTTTGTTTATTTGAAATTGTTGAAAAGTTTTCTGAAAATCTGTTTCAGTTAGAGGTTGATGACCAGATATTTGGTTTCACATATTTCAATTAAACAATGTCCATGGTATGTGATGGGATGCCCCAACTATGTGATACTGATGCTTTCCTAAGCAGGAGGAGGGAAATCATATGTAAACTATGTAAGCACTTTCTACTACACATGAGCAGTGCTGGAATGAAATTCTACCTATATATATGCAAGGTAAATGCAGCGAAGAATCCATTGGATGTCTTTTTTAAATTAGTACACATAAGATTATATCTTAGGATAAAATTCAGGAGAATTCCTCAAGACAAGGAGAGGCAGATTTAGAATGATAACCTTAATAAATGCTCTAAGGAGAGAAATGGAAGAAAGAATTGCTCTTGACTTCTCTGAATTTCTGACAAAAGCCTTCCTGCATCTTCCTGGGAATTGCTTGCTGTGGAGTACTGTCCCAGGGTCCAAATAGCTTTCTTAGATTTGCTATTCCTGGATGTTTAACATGACCATTTTTGCTCTTTGCTGGTTTGCTAGGGGTCTGCTACCAGCACAGTAATGCTGACTTTTCATTATTTTCTAGGCTTTACTGTTTCAACCCTTCACCTTTTCCCCTCTTTTTTACTGCTGGCAAGGTTTACTTGCCGTTGCAAAAATACTGAGGAACCGATTTTCTAGCTGTGTCTGAACTTAAATAAACTGAAAGAAGCAGAACTATTGTAGGATTAAAGCAATTCAACAGTTTACAATGTGAAATGATTTAAGTTTTGACACTTATTTCCTCAGCTATCTTTCCTTATCGAAATATACCACAAATAACAGCTCAACGTGCTAGCGCTGACAGCAGTGCTACTGCCTGCTGAAGGTTACAGCACCCTTTGCAGGGATCCCATTAGCTGAGCAGCATCTGCCAAGCGCAGCCCGACTGCCTTCGTACGCGGGCAGGAGATGGCTGGCGAACGGCGAGGGGAGCTGCTGGGAAAGGCTGCGTGCGGCAATGCTCCTGAGCCCCTGCAGCTGCGGATAACCCCAGCGCAGACGCTGAAGCCAGAACGGACCGCTGGTCACCCATTTCATGGGACACGAAACGCTTCCCAAAGACCACGAGCGAGTTTCGGGTCTTTGCTGCGAAAGAGTGGAAAGCTATCTGGCATAGGAATGACTCCAGATCCCGTGAGTTGAGCATATGCAGCTAAGCCCCCTCAGTCAACAAGAGCAATTAAGATACACCATTACAAACAGGAAAACATCTTTAGATACTAGACTTCTAGATGCTACGTGTAGTCTACTACATACTACACCTCATATCTAGCCAGTTTCTGGTGCTATAGAGGAAAGAAGCCCTAAAGCATGGAATTAGTTAAATACCACACAAATACAACACAACTCATGTTCACTGATCAAATCTCTTTTCACCACCCTTTTGCAGGTAATGAATCAACAAATGAAATACCCCTAGCTTCATGATGAGAAACAGTGGTTTCAAGATTGCCATTATCCTGTTTTATGATCTCTTTCATTAATTCGTTAAGTTGTTCTTGAAACACAATCCTTTTGGTGAGGCCATTCCAGAACTTTTGGCAGCTACAAACTGTCCTCTAATTCCTAGTCTAAAAATATTGAGGACAATGTATATTCATTTGACATTGTACCAGCTTTATGTTACCTCTCTTTAGGCGGCTAAATAAAATATTCTAATGCTTCAGCATAGTGTTAGGGAGTACTCATCTGCTACAGCTGCTTCTCAGCAGCATTTACGATAATACAGCAGAATGGGACTCCGCTGTGCCGGGTGCTGCAGAAATACATAGAAAGAAACAAGTCCTGCCTTGCAGTTTCCATTCAGAATAGAAATGGTACACAGAACTTGTTGGGAGAGTGGGAATAATATGATGGTGTATGCATTTTTAATGTACTTTTAAAATATGGATATTATTAATTTTCCTGCTCTCCAGGTCTTTTTCACTGACTGATTTTATTTTGTTATTATCATAGAGGTGAAACTTGAGAACCAAAAGGAGACAGTGGCACTCAGTGCACTATGCACAATGAGAAATAATATAAAACCCAGAGCTGCTTGTATGAGGTACTGGTTCATGAGCAACTTGTCCAGGTGCCATAGTGGAGCAGGGTACTGCAGCGAAAGATGCAAGAACATAGTAGGGATGGAGGTAAGGAAGGATCCAAAAGATTAAGGCAATAGTAGGGATGATGAGGTAAAATAGGATGAGTAATTAGAAGAATTTGTCAGAGGCAAGGAAAATAATCTTTACTGGTATCATTCCTTTGGACTAAATGGAGGAGAAGTCCATGAGATGGAAAGGAATCAATTCCTTGTTTTCTGGGCCAAAGACTGGAATGAATCAAACCTGATCATCCCAGGCTGCAGACCTGAGCAGCAAGGGAAGAGTGGTGCAGCCAAGGATCATAAAGAACAAACGGGATGGAGAAATATTAAGGATATGTCAGGAGTTAACTTCTGTCTATAAAGCATTTCAGCTGTAGCAAAATAGCCAGGAAGACATGTCCATGCTCTGAGATGGATGATTGGAAACAGTTCAGAAGCAGAAAGTCAGAGGACAGCGGGTGTAAAGACAGCAGGTGGATATGCCGAATGGCTGGATTAAAAAATGGGCAAAGGGTATGAAGAGAAGAGAGGAGAGCACAACTGAAAGAGGGTACCCTGGGGTCCCCTCACTTGGAGGGAGAAAGAAAGGAGAGGGCACAACAAGGAGCTGAAAAAATAAACAAAAGCAAGATTTAAAGAATAAAAGAAAGAAATCCAGAATGTTTCCTGTTAGAGAAGAAATGCTAGCCCATATGCCCTGCCCAAATTTCCACTCCCCATTGTTCTAACAATTTTTCACATGGATAAAGATGTTCCCTGCGTATTGTTTTTTCTACTTGGTTTTATAACGTTACCTGCTATACTCCACATAAGTGATGAATGTTTTTTTGAAAATGCCTATTGTACTATATACATCAGTTGATTAAATGCCTGAACGTTTGGGATGAGAGATACTGCTCAACAAAGATCTATTGTTAGTGTTCTTGGATCATCAACGCAGAACACAACAGTCATTTTCATTGTAAGGTTTTATCTCTTCTCTCCTTCCACAGAAATGGTAAGGTTTCTCACAGGCAAAAGCCACAAAGCAGGTTCAAGACGGAGCCTGGCTAGAAGTACGTATGGATTTTGGATACAGTTTTGTTATGCCTTACTTCAGCAGAATATCCAAGGCAACAAAGAGAAAGGAAATGTGAAACCGTTCAAGGCACTGGCTGAGCTGTAGCGCCAGGGGGGGAAGAAAACGCAGAGAGACAGAGAATGCCTGAAATGTCTGCAAAATGTAACTCAATTATCAGAGATCAGCCATAACAAGGAAAAAATCACATAAGGCTGTAAGAGCTATAAGTATCAAATAGTTACGTTTACTGCATTTATAAACAGATATCTTTTGGCAGGAGACTCAAAGAGGCCTCCACAAGGCACGAGAATCTGGGCTTGAATCCATTCACTCTGTGAATTAATTGACTTGGTTTGAACTCTACTGTTTTCAGTTGGAGAATTCACTGTGAACATGTTGTACATATCTCAGATATCAAATAGCAAATGTACTGAAGCCAGATACTGAACTGGAGCCAGAAATTTTTCATTAATCAGTATTGTATGCTTTCTGTGAATAGGAAATAGAACAACAACAAAAAGCAGACAAGAATGGGGAAAATATTTTTCTCTCTCTCCCTGTTTCTACACCCCCACATATGCTATTATTATTACTCAGTATTTACATTACAGTCACACCCAGTGGTTCCAACTGAGGCAGGAGCCCCACGGTGCTAGGTACTGTACAAAATAAATACACTTTAAGAGACAATGGCTGCTCTCAAGAGCTTAAAGTCCAAACAGATGGGACAGATGAGAGAGAGGCGTAGAAAGGTGACCGAGTTGGCCAGAGGTCAGACAGTGGGTCCGTGGAAAAGATGAGAATCCTTTTCTGGGGGAAAATCTTCAAATCATTGTCCAAATCCGTATGTTTTAACAGAGAAAACAAGTCCGTCCACACCACCAGTGACCCAGGCTTGCACCTTATCCACCAGGCTCCAGCAGCTCCCCAGTGCTGCAGATCAAAATTCACTTCAAGGCAGAATGGGTAGCTGAAAATAACAATAACAGATTATAATAGCACTCTCGCATACTTTTGTGAAAGGGCAGATTTAGCAGGGAACTGAAAGTACGGTAGCCCTCACCACCGTCTGACAGAGAAGAGGCTTCCCCTCTCTCTGTGCTCCTTTGTAATCCATTAATTTGCTTTTGATTTACACCATTTAAGAGGTCAGACCCAATATCTTCACAACCCAGGAAAGAATGGTAGGTTAGATTTCAGTTTCTTTGCAATTCTCCTTGGCAAAGCATAAATAGAGGAGAAGCACCCCACAACTGGCATCCATCACAAGCAATGCAACCACTCTTTTCCAGCAGCAAGGCAGAAGCCATACATTTTGCAAAACACCTTCTTTTGCTCAGCAAACCCAGTCGTTTCCCATCCCTGCTGTGCACAAGAAAGGTGGCAACTGAGCCTCCAGTTACTATGCATTGTGTTCTCTGCTTCAGTCTCATCTCCCACATAACCTGTCCTGAATATAGCTTCATTACTGTGTGTTTAGACTGTGATATGCCATGGCCAAAAACATTTCTCTGGAAAAGATGAGAAAATCTGCAGGAATACAGTCTAAATACGTGAAGAATCTGCTGGAATTTGATGATGGTTTCTCTGTCTTGTCTCAGCTTTTCAAGCTACCTATTTGCAAGCCAAATACATACATAAAAGAGAAAGCATATTACACAGTTGCCGGAGGGAAGGATATTTCTACTTATACAAATGAGCAGGGGGAAATGGAGACAGAGAGAAGACGACCATAACCAGGAAAATAAATGAGCAGATGGAGAAAACAACAAATGAGGAAATAACACCAGTCATGGCTGTGATTCCAGACGGCCCACCTGCAAATGTTTTATGGTGAGCATGCATAAGAAGAAGAATATTTCCATTGGCCATCTCAGTGTTTGCCTCCCATTACTGGCACATCCTACTTGCCCTAAATCCTGCCGAACGCTGGAAAGAACAGAGAAGCAAGCAAAAATAACAACACAAAGGATTTATTAATGTCTCTGTGACTTACGAGGCTGCTGCCAGCAAACTGGGGAAGCCTCTCGGGGAACCCACTGACCCGAAGCTCTCCCCACTTCATTCCCCCCATATTCTCACCCCAAACATCTCATTATCCTCATCTCAGGATAATCAGGGAAAACTCACAAAATAATTTGACCCCCTAAACCACCACCTACCTTTGAAATTACATTCATACTTTACAGGCCCAGTCCAGAATAGCCTGATCTGAACAGAAAGACACATACTGTATCTTTAGCCCAAGAACCAGTCCCATAATGCAGTACATACAGATTCAATTCATGTTACCTAGCTAAGGAACTCCTAGGAATAAGCTCATTTTTAACCTCGACTAGATAACACATGTTAAAACACAACTGCTTTGTCTTCAGCAGGGTTTTAACATGGTTTAGCTCAGACTGGCTTAAAAAACACATCTTTTTCCCCATGAAGATATATACAGCATTCAAGCAATTGTTTGGAAAAATCTCTCTATCCTGTTCTGCAGAGCTCATTGCCTGAGATTTGTTAAAGGCTGGTGATTCTACCTCATCTGGTCAGGAAGCAAGGTTTGCTTTTGACTTCTGAATTTTTCTGGTTTATATAGAGTGCTCAGAACAGTTACAGCCATGTGCACTCCAACTTCATGAGCAAGAAAACATACATTCGGTCCCAGTCCTCCTGCCCAGTAGCCTATTTTACAGATTTAGGAAGGTAGATGAACACCAAGTAAACACAGAAAGAAAACATGAGCACTTTTCTTCCTACCCTGGCTCGGTATGTGCATGATTGATTGGAACAGGTAGGAAAGAAACCACCATTTCTCCAAACATTTAAAGCAGAATCCCTAAATTTCTCCCACGGTTAAAATTCACTCCTGCTCCATGTTTATGAAGCTCTTGTTTCTCATTAATGATGAAAATTATGGACAAATGAAAATGCAGCTTAAGAATTTAATAATATAAGGAAAAGGTCTTGGTTACTTTGGGGAGGAGACTTCTACTTCATTACTCTTTTTTTTACTGTGTTGTTTTTTTTTTTCAAATGGCCCCCAAAAATACCAAGCTTCCTCAGGCGAGAGGAATACAACTCAGTAAGAATTGAACTCCAGAAACAGTAAGAGACTCTGACATAGCTATCTATGCTCATAAAGTATGCAAACTGTATTCTTCCTTTCAGCACCCATTTAGTCTGTTCCAGAAATAAATATATTTGCTTGTAGCAAAGTCTAAAGAAAGTACAGTCAATAGACAGATGTGTTATATGTTTGGGTAAGAGAGGCCATTTCCTTTCCTCCTCACCTCCCATTTCTGGTAGTTATATACTTTACATAAAGTATGACTAAAATCTCTTATTTGGCATGGGGAGATTGCCAGCTGTTGAATCCAAAGCAGTTTAATTTAATCTAGACGACCACTGTCTGGTTCAAATGAAATATGAATATTTATCGTTACTAAATACATGAATTATTTACATTATTTATATTAGCCAGAAAAAGAGTTGCAAGCATCTTTAAAAGAAGAGATAGCTATGCTGCTGACTGTAAAGAGACAGAAATATAAAAAGATTCTCAAAATATTTTATTTATGGATTGAACATACACAGTTTGCATAACAATCTAGTCTTGGGAATATATATATATATGTATACTTATGTATATATAAATAGGCCCAGAAGAACTGAGAGAAAGGCAATGTTCTTAATCCTGAGGGAACCAGAATGCTGTAGGATGAAAGCCAGGCAAAGTATGAAACAAGCAGATGATAATAAGCAAGAAACTGGGTCTGGGGAACAGTTTATGGTGTAAGTGTCCATAAGACAGTGAAGGGAGTGGGAGAAAAGGGAGAATTTCACAGGACTTTAGGGGAGAAGTCATAGACCCTGGGAAGGAGCATAGGGTAATTCACTGAAGTACAGTCAAGTAAGAAACAGGGAAGAAATTCGAAGCTGAGAAACTTGTTATAGGTGGTGATCCTGAGAAAGGGGAGCCTTTCCATTTGGTCTATATAGCAGGCAGACAACTGCTGGTAACAGCCTGTCTAGAATTTGAAGGGAGGAGCAGGGGTTGTGTTAGTGAAGGCACCCAAGGATTCAGCCTGAATGAGAATGGCTGGAGCGCCGGCTGCAGTCACAGCTTAGTGCTAACCAGTGCTCCTAATAAAGAATACATTTAGTTTCAGAAATGTGGAGCCTTCTTGTGTTATTATGCAGCATACCGTATGTACAGAAGTGTCTGGGGTCAGCCTTGTGGCGCTCACAGCACGGAGAGGAGTGATGCCACGGGAAAACAAGGCAGAGCAAATAGGCAGCGCTCAGATGACTGGGAAAGCTGGACACGCTTTGAACAAGCAGAAGATAAGGATTTGTCTGCATCTTCACCTCTTTACTTTGACATTTGGAGAGTATTTTGCTGTGGAGATATGTAGTAACAGAACTGCTTCAGCTAATAGCTAGAAATGTCCAATGCGGATGAAACATTTTTCCACACATCCTTGTGAGCTTGCTCTCAGAGGGCACCTTTGACTAAAGGTGATCAATACAAATGCCCTCTAAGAGTTCAGGAGCTTTAAGAGATGTGAACACAGAGACAGCGCTGGGCACGCTAGCTTGACTGTAAAGATCTGCACTTGACCCAAACCAGAGAATGGGATTTTGCTTTGGATTCTTTTGTTTTTCCTGAAAAAAAAATTCTAATTTCTGCTGGGGATCAAAATGCTAACATTAAACAAATGACCAAGGAGAAACTGAGGCACAAGGTGTATTGTTATGCCAATATGAAGGACAGCTGCTGCTAAATAATGCAGCAAACATTCAGGATTTTTTTAAAATCTTAGAAAAGGCCAATCAACGACTGGATAGTTAGAAAAAATGTTTATGAATAGAACATTCCTTAAAAGCCTATTATAGAGTTCCCTGCATTTGTTTTAGGACTTGTCTGTACTTAAAGTTAATTTGACCTAGGGTTGATGTGAATTTTGAAAGCAAAAGCCATTTTTGAGTAATTCCATGCTAGGCAAGCCATAATCACATACATAGCCCCCACTATCTTATCACATAAAATAACATTGCTATATCATCATGTTAGATGCTGGGCAAACCAAGTGTATTAATGGTCCCTGCTCAGGGGGAGTGACTAGCACAGAACTGGGACCGTCTTGCTGAAACCATCAAATATCCTATTTTAGCTGTTTCTGCACTTTCTCATGCTGGTCAGCAATCTGGTGTTCCTCCCTTAAAACATATTGCCCACAGAAGAGGCACTATGCACATTGCTGACCTACGAAGGTGTATGAGAGGGCTGGCAAGGAAGATGGAGTTGTTCCTCCTCCCTGTCCTGAATCTGAGAGATGCTGAGAACAGCCCCAGCTAATCCACATTTTCTTTCTCTCAGCCAGTGTGTGACTTGTTCAGTGAAAACATACAACATATTATGTAGCTGCTATTAGTAAAAGAACTCTAGCCCAGAAAATAAAAAGAGTGGTTTAATATTAATTATCTTATAGGTATCAAGTTATATGCCATATATATTTCTATTAAAGGTCAATATGGCATTCCTTCATTTTATATCCATCTGCTTCATTAGGTAAGGAAAAGTAAGACAGATATAATGGATTTTTTAGTAGTTTTAATCAACGATTTCATCAAAAGCACATTTTTCACCTGTGATAACAACATAATGGAAAATTAGATCAATACATTAATTATATACATTGCTTTCTAAACTCTTTTTTTAAATGAATTACAGTAAGTGTTGTTGTGGAAATTGGAAAGAAAAAACCTATACAACTAAAAGATACTATCTTTCAGTGTCAGGCAAATGGTCTCAAAAATTTGTCTGCTTATTTTTATTTTTCAAAGACTGCCATTAGTATTCCATATAAAAGATCAGAAATTAGGAGACCTCTAATTGTAATGTCCATACAATGGCAAATAGGCAGTGTAACTGATTTTACTAGCACATTACACAGAGCAGGATGAGGTAACAGCAGACTGCTACATGATAGAAATGGCAACCGTGATATTAATCTGGGGAAAATCCAAAACCTTTACTTCATGGGAACTCCTCCTCAGCACACTATGGTGAAGATAAATATCCTCATCATCTCCATCTATCTGAGGTTCTGTGACCACCACAAAGAGAGAAGCAAGGCGGCTGTCAGAGCTGTAGAGAAGTATCTCTACAGCCGGGATATTTTCTTGTTAGGAAGACCATTTCCATACTGAAAGGCTTATTTGTATCCCAGGATGTTGAGTTCTTATAAGCCTAGAAAGTGGAGATTTCTCTGCAGACCTTAGCAGGGTTTGAAAAACATTTGCTCTCCAGGGAAGGTGGAAGCTGCAGTTCTCCCCAATTTGCTGGCCTTGCTGTCTCCCCTAGTAACACACCATCTACAGTCGCAGCTCCTCATATGCCTTGGATGTGTTTTATTGTGCAATAGAGCACAATGCAAAGAGCCCCAAGCGAGCACCAGCTTGGGCCAGTAAGTCTCTACACAGTACTTACCCAAAACAGATCCAGAAGCAGGTCTGCCTTGGGGATAGAGCTTATTAATTTGGATGCAAAGTTGCAGAAGTATAGCTGTACAGATTCAGATCCAGCTCAGAGAGAGAGACAGAAGTGTCCTTACCTTGTGCCTCAACGACTCCAGTTCTAGAGTTAGCCTGCACCAAGTCAACTGGAACATCTCTAATCTGCAATCTAAATAAACTTGACATATGTATTATTAACTATTCTATATTCTGTTCCAGTTCCTTACCCCAAAAGACCCCTCTTTCGGCTGGTTGTTTTCCAGCTCTGGACAATATTGGGAAGACTGAAGACATAGGAAGAGATGGATTCAGCAAAAAAGGAACAAGATAATCTAAGCTGGCAATCCTTCCATACCATGGTCTATTCAGCACCATGCCTTGCTGCTGCTTCCATTTCTCCTCTTGATTCTCCCAATAGCCAAAACCAACACACCTTTAACATTTATTTCTTAATACGCTCACATATTTTAATTGCCAGCTTAAAAAGGAGAGCTGAGTCTTACATTATTTTCTTCTCCTTGCAGGGCGCTCTGGTTAATTCCCGAAGACATCTTGCTTCCAGGCATTCCCTGAAGCTTTCTGATGCTGAAGTCTACACCATTTGGGGAGCTTTAATTTCATAGACTAGTATGACATGATCCTGATCCTCTGACCCAAATGACAGGTCAGATTTGAGAACATCTGGGACTAGATTCTTTGCTGGTTACAGCGAAAGGGGAGAACTGACTCTAATCTTTGGACTGAGGAGTGAAGGGGGCCCTCTGCAAGTATTAGACAAATAGTTGTGTAAGCAGTGGAATGAATTAAGCCTGGGTTCTTATGAATTTGAGGTGCATAAAAGTGTGATCTTGGACTGAAACTTTTCTGTATAGTGGTGTTACTTACTGCAGCTCTCACCTCCATGAATTCTCTGGAGCCTCGTAAGATGTAAGTTCATGCTGCAGCCTTCCTTCAGCTAGGCAACATCAAATTTTTTTGTTCATTTATCTGGCCACTTATTTTCATGACATTTGTTAGAAGAGTTACCTTGAAACTTCTGTCATTTTTTCACACTTGGTTAGAAAAGGCCGCTAGATTCAAGAATTATTAGGGGGTACACAAGGACAGATACATGCACAGAGACAGCCTGATCACAGATGCCTTGTTTCCATAGGAAACCAAACTAAAAATAGGCAGTTTCCTAAGTGTTAAAGATGGAATTTTTATTTGTTTTTGCAGTTGGGAACCAAACAGACCCACTATTCACATGGCTTTAGCAATGAGAAATTGGAAAGGAAAGTAATCTTCATTTTTCTGATAGATGCCTCGATACATGTAATACAGTGACCAGTGACACACCAGCCAAGTGTCTAAAGGCTGCATCTGCTGGGCTGGATGACAGGTTGTCTATGTGGCAGTATATATGAGATTTTTTTTCTTTTAGCAATATCTCTAAAATTGTTTGGTAAGCTGTTTGCTAGAAATGCAACACATGATGACATCAGTCTGTGTAAATTTCATTGTTTTGAATGATCCAGGCGCAAATAAGGTCTCTGTTCGGTTTTTCATTCATCAAAAAATGATAAAACAGATGTTAGCAATTCATTTTCCCCCCATCAGTTGCTAAGTATCAACCTCAACGTGGTATGCGGCAGCAAATGATAGTTAGGCATAGCACGACTGAGAAAGCACAGCTTTCTTCTGTAATCAAAATAATATGGTCATTATAGTGTGCGTATGAGCTGTGCAGTGCAACCTTTGGCTGCATCCTCATAGAAGCTGGCATTTTACATACGGATGTCTTTAGTGTGTTTGAGGTGTTTGAGCTGAGTCACTTGGGGATGTCATATAAACAAGTATATAGAAGTGAGGTGAACCTCTCAAGCGATGGATAGGAGAGGTGGAGAGAGTGACTCACAACTCAGGCTATCTGTGTATCATCCAGCTAAACACATAGGGATCTTAGGACCACAAGAACTGTATAAATACAGATAATCTGAGGACACTGAAGGGTCTCAAAACAGAAGACTGTTTTTCAGGTGTAGTAACAATGCGGAAAGAATAACTTCCGTGGCATGTTACATGGCAGTACGTGAGGTTGTTGCATGAAAACAACCTTCTAAACCCACTTTTCTTGGGACTGAGGCTGCAGGTGGTGAAGGCTGGTTGTGCTTATTGCTACCACTGCACCTCAGGTGAGATCTAACGGTCAATAGTTTGCTCAGAGGCAGAGCAAGCCCCTACAGCTGTTTGGAGATAGGGAGATAGGGAGATAGGGAGATAGGGAGATAGGGAGATAGGAGATAGGGATGCCTTGGCCATTACCAGCAAACAGTGGATGCAGCTGGAAATTTCGCAGGCAGTGGTGTCATGGCATTCATTTATATACCTTCATGCAACAACATACAGCAATGTAACATGGTGTGAAGGTATGCGTCTCAAACAGCCATGCAGCTCAGAAATGGCGGCTACTGGGCCTAAGCTTAAGCTTTACTGTGACCTCTTTCCACTTCTGTGTCAGACCCACTCAATATCCCTTACGTTGCCAGAAAACTATAGGGGACCTCAGTCCTGTGAATCACATTTGTGGCTTTTAAGGCCAGAAGGAGCTTTCGGGCTCACCCAGCGTGACAACCTCATCCCTCCCCCAGCAGCCATAGCAAACAAACTCCTGTGGCTGCTTCTTGCACAGGTCAGGCACCAGCAGCCACAGGTTTCAAGTGCTGGCCTTGGTGTGAACAACTAATGCAGCTGTATAATAACCCGACAGCAATAACTAATAACCTTGTGGGGAAAGGGTGCTCAGGGCCCCCTCAGGCAGCACACGGCCTACGATGTGTTGGGTTACAGTAAGGGAAGCCATGTTGTCATGACACTCCTCATCGTCCTGCCCATGCCTTGCTTTAGGGGACAGAAACACGTCCTGAAGAAAGAAAGTGGGAACATGGGGTAGATGCAAGACCCCAGGTGAGGAGGCAAGTGGGGAGCTGGGGAGGGGAGGCCTCTGCCAGTCAGTGAGGTGGGAAGGAGGGAGCCAGGCCCCTGAGGGAGTGCGGCTGCAGGCTGCCGCCATGATGGGGGGCTGCGCTGGCCCCTGCTCATAAGCAAGTTAAAAGTCATGTCTGAAAACTTTTTTTGCATTTCAGTTTGGAGGCTGGGTAGAGAAAAGGTTAGGAAGTGCTAGCTTAAATCCAGGATGGAGTTTTTCAAGGATAGGTTGTTACACACAGATTGATGCCACACTGTTGTCAACATGCCAGGGGTAGTTTTAGCTGTCAGCTCTGTCAGAGTCTGCCAACCAACTTTAACTTGTTTTCTGACTTTTCCAAATGTTTTCTAAGTTTTTGCTTGCTGTGCTGAGGGTAAATTGTCCCTCAGTTTCTGTAAAACCACATTTGTTTACTTGTTTCCTTTTCATCTCAATTTCTTTCTGTGGTTTTCCCTTTTTTGGGAAAAAAAAAGCATAAACGCTGTACCTTCCCCCAGCCATAATATAAACACACTTCACTGAAGCTGTCTCATAAACCATAAGGTTTTCCTCATCCACCAGTGGTCACTCTTGTGCAATGCACACTTGTCTCCCTTTCGAGCTGGGTGTGCCTTCACTATGGCAAGGTTATGGACTGGACAGCGCATGCAGCTACTCAGGAATAAACTGTTACAGCAGCTCTTTTCTGTGATTTCCTCCAGGTGAAGACCTCTTTCTTCTGGAATGAACATTTTTGAGGAAAAATCTTCCAGTTTGGTCAGAATTATCTGCCATGCGTGCAAGAGACTTGAACAGGTGAGCTACAATTCTGCAGCCTTTCTCTCCTTCCCAGAGCCTCTCTCTTCCCACTCTGGTCTGATAGTGAATAACTCCATTTGGGAAAACAAATCTCTCACTGCAAACACAGCAATTACAGTGAAATTACATTTAAGGAATATTAGAAGGACAGGGGACTTCAAAGATTGAAACATCAGAAAGCTGAAATTAAGATTGCACAACTTCTCCGTATGCATTATGCTACATTTACTTGACTGTGTGTTTTTTTATTCACATACAAGATAGACATGCTTCTCTTTTTCCTCACAGTTCAATGTGTGGTCCCAGGCCTTGTTTACCACCCAGAGTTATTAATTTCCTCTTCAGCTCTTTTACAGCACTTTTTACAGTAACATTTATATATGTGACAAACATATATAAACATACATAAAAAGATTTAATTTATTTTCGTTATACCACCAGAAGGTGAAAGGAAATGAGGTACAGAAAGAAAAAAAGAAAAGCATCCTAATGCAAGATTATAATTATTTTAGAATACTTACCACTACATCTTCATGTAATTTGGGGTTATATACAGATTCTTCTGATCATTATTTTCTTAAAATGCAGCAAGGTAAAAATCTGGAGCAATTGGATCACCTGAGTGAGGTTAGTCAGGTATTGAAGTCAGTCATTTTGCTCCTTGGAATCCACTGAATTCACAGTAATAATATCTACAAAAGAGAATTTTAGATTCTTGCTACTTTCTATTTTCAGTGTATCTAAAAAAAATGTACTCATAGTTGATACTGCTTTTTTACTGATACTTGAATTTATTATAAATGTATTATGGAAATACCCAAATTAAACTTCACATGTTCCAGGCATGGTCCTGTTTTGTCCTCAGCTTCAGGTAGTTCAGCACTTCAACATATCCAACCCTTGAGTATCAATTTGGGCCCCCTGAAAATGAGGTACATGTAAGTGACCATATATCATTGACTATGTGATTTGCCTATCACCACATGATGACTTTAGTAATGACACTCAGAGAGTCCAGATCTCAGTCTTAAGTGGATTTAACTTTCCTATCACTTCCAGGAATCGCTCTTTTATTACCTCCAGTTTCTCAATATCTGGAGATTCCAGAAGAGTCTACTTCACTATACAACCCTGATTCATCCAAAGTAGGTCAGAACTACGCAAGGAATAAGGCAAGAGTCTTGTAGAAAAAACTAGATCGCAATTATGTTATTAAAGATATAATGCATATGAACAGGGAGAGTTCAATTTCAGCTGAAGGAGTAACATTGATTCTGTAATCTCTTTTCCCGTGAGTCCTTGGCATTGAAATATATATAATTTTAGTATAGTTCCTGACTGTCATCTTTCTAAAAGGCTCATAAATAAAATGGAAAACAGATCTTGCATCACACTGACAACCCTGTGAGTCACTCCTGAGTCTGGGACCTTTTGTACCATAGCATGGATCTCTCTATCTGAGCTAATGGAGCAGTTAGCAGCAGTGGCAGCTTTTACACATGCTTTCCCCATTGGCTTCCAATTGCAGTTTACTCTGCTTACATCCTTTCCATAGCCAGCCTTTTCCTTCTTTCCTTCCACCTAGTGGTGCTCCTTCCTGTATTTGGTCCCAGATCCTCCTTCAGTCTGACTCCTCTCTCTACCAGAACTCGATCTTTTTTTGTCCTTGGCTCCAGTTCTCATCTGTTTATTCAGTCTCCCTGCACCTCAAATCTCAGTTTCATTCTTTCACCCACCAGCCTGCAGCTCCAGGCTGTGACTCCTTCAGGCTCTTTGCCCCAGTTACTTTACATGAGACAGGCTCTTCTGCATTTGCGTAAGGCAGCTTTGCCTTTCACACTGCCAATGGACCATGGAGACAAACATGACGCTGACCCAAAATGGCTTGCAACAGACCAGAGCTGCAGCTACCAAGATCATGCTGTTTGATGCGGTCCTTTTCAAAGGCTAATTACTTGCCCAAATCAGCCTAAGAGAGCTTTCTGCAACATGGAGAACTTCAGCCCAAAGGGTTGAGTTGGCAAGAGTATAAACAATCAGAAGTAGCAGTTTTGGAGCCATCTCAATAACAAGCTGTTTTACCTGCTCCACCTTTACTTAGATCACAAATATTTTTCTCTACTTTGAGCTCAGGCAGGACATAAGGCCTTTCTCAAAAGGGAAAATTGTTAGGCAATAGGGATGAATGAATGAGCATTCCTAACTTTCTATTTCACTTTCATTTAATCCTTTTTATTAAAAGGCACAGAAAGATTTACACTTGAAATACCTTTGAGTGTCTGCATCACCCTCAGTACAAAGAGCTCCAGTCCTTTTTTTCCGTTGCTGACTTGTCAGACCTGTTTTTTTCTAACCTGTGAGTGTTGCTGAGCTAGGGTTTGTTCAGTGAGAGGCTAGAAACAAGATGCTGCTTAACCCTTCTCTCTACCACAGTACTGAAAGTTAGGCTTGTCCTCTCAGGTATGCCTTGGAAAATGATGAATTTTGAAAATGGATTAATGTAAATACAGTGATGGAAGATAGAGGCATATAAATAAAATATTCCGGCACAGATTTGAGCATGAATTTGGTGGACATGAGCTGTTCTGCAGTAGTTGCCTGTGTGCTTGTTGTTACTCCATTGTAAATGAAACATAACATAGCCCTGTGTGAAATAAACTATTTCACATTTACCTCTACACACTAGCTTGCATACCCATAGTAATTATAGTTGATATGCTGTAAATTCACATTCAGGCTTAGGGCACTGTCATTTATTTCTAGGCCTTTGAATGCGTTGCACTTTGTAAGCAAGGTCATTGTCATTCTGCGTCCACCAAGTGTTTTATGAAGGGTAACAGATCCACTGTAAATTCACATTTCTAGTTAACTCAGATTTCTTTTCATAAACATTGCCAAGTAAACAAACACTTTTCCACCTCTTTTAGAGTCATCATCCTTGGAGGAAGTTGTCATGTTGTGATCCAGATCTATGAGTGGACCTGTCTTTGATGGCAGTGGTAAGTCTAAGACAGAACTATCAGGGTTTTCTCACTCCAAGTCATCTGAAGCATAACAGTAAAACATGCAAGAGGAGGTTGTACATGATATATCACAAAATGTGGTTTGGCACCAAGCACAGTAACAGTTTAGGGAACAGGCTGTTCTTTAAATAATATGCTTTTGTTTTCATGTTTTAATTCTTCATGCTACTGATTTACAGCAAAGGCTTTTTTCTTAAAAAAATCAGACCCACATCTAATGCATCAAAAAGATGCTTTATGTGGTTTCTTTGTCAAACATGTCAATAAATCATTCAGCTTTTTCAGGGGTATTTGTAGAATTCACATTGGAATAGGATTGTGGGGGGTTTTTTCATTCGAACCGTGGGCTGGATTTTCAAATGTTGATATGTGCAGATGTACAAGCACAAATTCATATGCCTGGCTTCGAAAACCTGATCTTAAACACACAGCAGGTGAGTGAATGATGTGGGAGACTAAAGGAAAACTTCAGTGTTCAGCTAAAAATATCAAAAGAACCGTGGCCTGAGAGGTGCCCGTCACCAAGCTTTAGCAGAGGTCAAGGGGGTGACTGGTAATTGGCACCTTTTGGATTTGATGTCGTTACATAGCTAAACACATACCCAGCAGCTAATCCTAAAAAAGACATCAGAGGTTCAAAGCTGCACTTAATATTTTTGTCTGTTTTTCTGTCTCTCTTCCCTTTCATAAGGAAGTTTATTTTCTGTCTTATTAGGTGTTTATGCTGAAGACACTGTAATAACTATAAAGTAATGTCGACATGTCTGACTTAGATTTAAAGTCAGTAGTAGTATTATAGGTAACCAATTAACCTGGTGTATGGTGAGAATAACTTGGGTGGGGGGTGTTGTTTGATCTTGACACTATAGCTGGCTCTCTGGTTTTCTGTGTTTGCCATACGTTGCAAAAAATAGCTGAGAGATCAATGGATTTTTCAATTCCGTCACAAAATAAAAATTTTAAAAATTTGCTCATCCCTGAATTTATCATTCAAATTTAAATGAATTCTTTTGTTTCCTTTTTATATCACTTAAAATTTCTAGAGGCTCTTGTGTTCTTAGAGATTTAGGTCAAATTTTAAATGAAAAATACTTGTTTCTGAGGGAAAATTCTGAAGTATTCTTAATAGAAAAGTATCAGCATCCTGAAATCAGACATTTTTATTTTGAAAAGGACCAGAAAAAAAAGTTTTACCATTTACAATATTTTCTGCATTTTTTTACCAAATTATTGACTGAATCTGTTCTACTAACAAATAATTTTGGTTTCTTTAAAACTGTCAAAAAAAAAAAAGGTTCTATTTTGCACATTTCATTTGTGAGGAAAAAAAAAATCAGAACAAATTTTTATTTAAAAACAGGGAAATAAAAGAGATAGAAGGCAAAAAGTAAAATGTATTTCCACAAGGTGGACCATTTGAAACCAACTTCTCGTCTATCTTCAAAGGAGTAACTTATTTTTCACCAAAATGTGGTGAAAATGTAGCAGGGCCAAGCTATCTGGTCTTCAGCAGCGCACGGGATATTACTAGGCAAACCTGCAAAAATGGGGCTTACAGGAAAGTGTAAAGAGAAGCGGGTGAGCAAATGATTTATTTGGTAGACTAAAAGCAGTGAACAACCACAGGGATTGTTAAGCAAAGTAGAGACTGAGCATGAATGGAAGGGAAACACTAATGACGATAAAAGCTACTTGGGATAAACTGTGTTGGATTTAATGCGACTCGAGACATCGACCCTCATATGAATTGTCTCTTTCTGAAGCTCCTCGTGTTGATGAGCCCTGCTTGTAAAACTCCATCATGATAATGCTAACCATTGTAAGTGTTGAGGGCAAGGGTGAAATCCTGGCTCTGTTGACATCATTAACAGTTCTGCCATTGATCTGAACCGGGTCAGGATCAGCCCAAATTAAAGCAGTAGCCTTGCTGACAAAAGGCCACTAGTCAAAGGGAGGCCCAGTCATTGAGTTTGTCAATCCCATGTGTTATATTCAACAAAGGTCAATAAGATGGAAGGTCTCGGATTTAGATCGCTAGGATGATAAGCATGCCACGCTGAAACAAGACTCCAGAGAAATTAAGGGACAGCATTATTTGGATATTTGTTGTATGGCTTGTTTGAGAATTTTTAAAATGTTCTTTATCCATATTCAAATCCAGTATAAACCGAAGTAGAAGAATATGATCTCCGTGGGAAGAGGTCATGGAAACAATATCTGTGCACCTGCCTACAGATCTATGCAAGCATTTTCTAAACAGGCATTTTGGAAACAGACAGCTACTGCTAATCTATTATTGTTTCCATGCAGATATTTATATAAATCCTCTTCTTGTAAAATGCCACATACTCTGCTTAGCTTTGAATATAGGCAGAAGAAGCACAACTTCAGCCTATGCAAATAAAATTCAAAACTTAAATGGTTTAGGGATCTGGACTTAACAGAGGCAACTGTGTTAACATTATCTATTAATTGTAAAATCATTAATTCAGAAGGATATATGTTCCTAATGGTGTTTGTAACTTTTTTACTGACTCTTAAACATGTTCTACTTGATTGTATTTCCTTTAAGAAAATCTAAAAATGCAGTCTTAATAGTAGCCACAAACCTATCCTATCAATCAATTCTACCTGTTAGTTTAAGATACAATCACTTGAACACGGTTTGATAATACATTCTGTAAAGCTCTGTGTGTGCAAGTGCACACACACATGTGTTTATCCGTACATGCATTCTTTAATTTTCTTCCTGAGACCAGCATGCTTTGGAATGATATTTTAATTTATTATTATGAAAGGAATGGCAACTGGTTTTTAATGGTTACAGAATGGTGACTCACAACACTGTCCCAGATGCTGTCACCGTCGCTATGAGAGCAGATTTGCAACATCTTGTCGTAGGCACACATCAGTGCTCATGCCTGCTGCCTTCATCCCAGAGGACAGCCTAACACCTGCTGCTGGCAGCGTGCCGGCCCTTCGGGGAACAAATGTTCCATTGCTGCTGGGTGATAGGACAGGACAGACTCGAGATTTCAAGTGAACTGGCTAAAGGCACCCTAGGGCTCAGTGCACCCACCCCAGCACCCAGATGGTTGCCATTTCTGTAGGAATATTAGAGAGTGAGTGGTATGCCTATAGCTGTCTCCTATAAATAAAGAACAAGAGAAAAATCAACAGCACCCTAGATGATAAGATTTCTAGCATTAGCTGTAGTTCCTTAGGGAAAAAAAACCCCACATTTTTCCAGTCAATATTATACTGCTGGCATAATACGTGTCTACTCTGTATTTATTCACATAAGGAACTTAGAAGAGTGTGTTAAAGATTTTTTTACAGGAGAATATAAGTGCAAATCCACTTCTGGAAGGATAATGTGCTTCTTTCCTGCAGAATATCCTTAACTTTATACAATTTACAAATCCCAGACAAAATAGACATCATTCTTTCATCAATAGACATAATTTTTCACACAGTGTTCAGCTGCCATACCTTTATGTGGCCAGATGTGCTATGTTAAGATGAGATGTAAGAACAAAAAAAAAAAAAGAAGTGAGTAAATACATTTTGCAAGTGTTTCTTTTAAATGTATTTTCCAATACACCTATCCCAGAGTTGTAAAAATAAAGAGCGCTGTGCACTAGCTCTGGAGAGCCCAAGTTTCTCACTGAGGTCAAGGAGAGCTAAAAGGACTCCTTGGAATAAGAAGCTCAGTGCATTTCAGGATCAGGTCTCTTGGATAGTATATAATGCGTTTCTTTCCATTTATTACCACTCCGCATCCAGTGGGGTGATAATAGCAGTGTTACGATGTCTTCACTTCATGTGGATTGAATAGCAGGCTAATAAAGATGAGGGTGGTGCTTTTTTCAGCCGTTATACTCAAATTTCAAATAAGACCATTTTTATTCTCTGCTTTGAAAAGGCTTTTTGTCCACATTATTCTCCAAAGCTTAGATCAAAAACATGTCATGTTTCTGAGAGGTACAATCCAGGATGCAGTGCATTAGTATTTCAGCTACCGTAATATAGTTTTGATACTCTTTTGCGTTTCAGTCTTTGCACAGGAATTTGCTCCTATGAAAATGAGATCCCTTAAAAATAAAAAGATTGATCATATATTTATAGGAGGATGGCTTGATCCGAAGCCTCTAGATTGTTGCAGTTTAATTCAATGTGGTTTAAATCAATGTGCAGTGGAGCAAAACCCAGGTGATATTTCACTTTCACTGCAGTATGCTGCACTTTTCTGCAACAAATCGATCTAATCTACATCATAATACACTGCGCGACAACCTGAACTACCAACAGAAGAATTCCTGATGACTTTCACCAGTTAAAAATTCCCTCTTTTTCTCTTGTTAGAGAGGTTAGTGGTTGGGATATATCCCTGTAAATTCATAGGAAAGAACAGCATCACACAAACAGCGTCAGCTCTCTTTGTGGTTCCTTGAACACATGTTCCTATGTTATTCTTTCTGATGGTCTCTAAACGAAGTTTCCAGGTAATGCTAATTTGTAATAATCTCTCTGCTAGTGATCCCACAATTGGCCCTGGGCAAATCGCATTGTTTTTCTTTGTCCCCTAACGGTTCCTGTAAAATGATGCTAATAATATCCACAACAGAGAGATGTTGGGTGAATCCGTGTGCCTGCAGAGGACTTTGAAGATGAAAAGGCTTATTTGAATGTTACACATTGCCACTATTATTATTGAAGATTAAGAGTGCATTCTGCCCTCAGATGGACATGGGCAGCTGCTGCTATTCCTATTGTCCGTGTTTACACAAATAACCATGCAATGGTGCGGAGATGTAGAAATCTAGAGACTGTAAGTACAGCAAGTCAGCTTCACTGGAGCAAAGACAAGGTTTGTATGTGCAGATGGCAGGCATGCAAATTTGGTATGATCACAATTTAGAGGTGCTTGTAAAGCATTTGCATCGAATGAACTCTTTTCAGCTTCTATTTCTGCAATTATATTAGCTACAATGCGAAAGAATAGAATGAAAGAGCAGGAAATATATTTATCATAAACCTTTGAATAAATCTCCTAATCAAAAGTGGCCAGAGTTAGGGCAGTCCTGGTGACAGAGACTGAGATACAATTCATAGGTCAAGCTGAGCTCTCATGTCACATTTGGGTCATGCTGCATGAATCTTCTCTTTTGCAAGGCTTCCTTGTAATGTGGAGTATCCTGTGTCCTAATGCAGGAAATGAGCCCCAAAGGTTTGATGAATCTTAAAGGGCACTTCTAATCTGGAATTTCTATTCAAACTGAAAAAATGATAGAGGCCCTGTTATCACTCAAACATTGCATTCTATTTTGACACTGTTAAAAGTATTTTTTCACTGTCCTGCATATAGTCTTTACAGAGGATTTACAAGCTAATCTTTCTGACTGTGCCATGTCATTCTTGTGAAATCCAATTGCAGTTCTATAGTCACACTGCCTTTGATTATCTTGCCAGGTATAACGACAGTAACATTTGGTCAAATAAGTAGAAACTTAGCCTTGTACTCAAATAAAAATCAAAAGGGGAGTCTCCCTAAATAGATTGTCATCTCCCACTTTTCAATATAGACTGCTTTGCTTTAATTTCATTTTTTTGGTTGAGTCAGTAAGTTTGCAAAATAGGGGTCATCTGAATTCAGAAACAGTAAAGAAAACTGCTTGTTTTAAAGACAGTGTTGGCAAATAGCAGAGATGCTTCTTTTACCAGGGAAAGCTGCATTTATTGCTTTATGTTTGGAACATTCTGTGAAGTGAGCAGAAATGACGTTGATCCATGCAAGAACCAGGGTTTCAGAAGTAAAAGAAATAAAGAAGTTCCTACAGTTAACGATACCTTCCAGTGCATTTTTTAAGGCCAAGAATAAGTAAATCAGTAACAGGAGGTATATGCATCTTCAAAATCCAACAGCCATACACTGCTTTTTTTTTTTTAATAAAAACGTCAAAAATGGCTTATGGTTTGAGAACTCAACGCTACTATTGAAGAGCTCAGCATTAAGATAAAGAAGCCAGAGAGTGTGGGCCAAGCTGACTGACAGAGCAAGCTAGTGTCTGAGCAGCTGCGTAAGTGCTTAAAGGGCTCTCCTTGCCTTTTAAAGTTTAAGACAAAAACAAGGAAAAAAGAAAATCTTTCATTAAGGCTCTGTTGCCCTGGATAACCAAGGACAGATTCTGGGTGGTCCCCATAAAGTTTCTTTTTAACTTGATAGCCATACTCATGGGTACTTTTCCAACAGTTGTAGGGGATGAAATGACACTGAATTAATTTCCTTTTTTTTAAATAAAAGGAATGAAAGGAACAGCTAGATCTCTATACAACCGTCTTTGAAATCATCACTATTGTGCTTGCCTGTGTGTTCTATGCAATATTATGTATTTGTATGGTCTGGCTCTCCTTTGGGCTAAACAGCTGATCTTGGTGCCCTGGGATGCCTCACTTGATAATGGCAGAACATTTGGGCTGGCCAGTGTTCACGAAGGTACTGCTAAATGCAAAAATATTTAACAGTGGTAAAATATGTGACCTGCTCACCTGGCTTCTTAGAAAGTGTAGTCATCTGCCATCTCCAAGTCGTGTTCTCCTGCACTGTAGGAACCACATATACATGATATAGAACTATTAGGTGGCAATTGCTAAAACTATTGGTTGAATTGGCTACCTTATATACAAGGTCCCCAAACAAGCTAAATATTTGACAAAGCTGTAAACAAGAAATCTTCAGAATAAAGAGGGGATTTTTCCTGCTGTTCCTTAAAAATATTAATGATGTATTTTACAGCCATTCCTTTCTCAAAAAAGCTATTCCTAACCTAGGAAAATTTTGGTTTCATGACTGCTCAAGTTCTGAGCTTGTTGCTGTCTCCTCTTCATGATACAGCTATACTGCCTAACAAGATCAGCTACCTTGCACTGCCCCCCATTACTCATTATCGATCCTTCACTAGATCTTCTCTTTCCAAAGACCTGTTTTGGAATTCCTTCATGGAATGACCTTCCTTATCTACTGGAGACAAAATGGGCTGGATGGTTGGCCTCCTTCAGATGAACCCACCGCCTTTGGACTGATGTGGGTAAGGGAGGTCTCCCAGGAGCAGCCACATCACCAGACAATAACAATAACAATATAGCAGGGATGGGCTGCAGGAGTCGGGCTGTGACCTCCTTTTGCCCAGCTTCTGCTGAAAGAGGTTGTCTGCAGAGGGACCACTGTGGTAGTGTATTCATACCCTCAGTTGGTACCCATGACGTGAAGCAGGTGACATAACAGCAGGGAAATAAAATCAACATCATACTGCAGAGATTATATGAAAGTAAATAAATAGAAAACACAGTTATTAGCTCTTTAGTTTTTTCGGTGGACAGTTAAACACCAGAAACATGCACTTCACAACCTGAAATTACTTTAATGGCTTTCATCCATGCATCACTGTGATTAGGTCTAGACAAACAAACCGTCCTTGAGCACTGCTGAGCATGTCTGCATTGTGCATAGCCTGCACGGTATATACTCCTTAACTGCTTGAAAAATTTTGTCAATTCTTTGAGTTTCTTCTATTGAATGAAAACAGGTTTAGTAACACTCTGGACTGATATAGTCCCCTGCCTCTTCAAAGCATCCTACTGCACAGTTGGCTTAATTATCTATTACTTCACAGCATCCTTTCCATTGTGCAAAACAGGACACACAAAAAAACCTCCATGAGGCTCTGGAACAAATGGCTGCAAAGACAACAGTAAGCGTTGCTCTGCTGAAAGAAAACTGAAGATATGGCCCAGTCACCCTTACATAATTAAAGTCAACACACTTGTAAGCAGGGAGAGCCAAATTCTGACATCAGCATCTTGATTTTACCATTACACAAATACGTAGAAAAAAATGGTCTTATCAGGAAACTCAATCTCGGATAAGTGGAAAGGTGAAAACTCTGTTTGTTATTGACAGGGCAAATAAACATAGGCAAGAAAAAACGTAAATGTGTTTGTTGGAACATGTTCATTTGAGATTCGAGTTAAGAAATAGCTGTATTTTTAAGTATTAGAAGGAAAGTACTTTTGATAAGGAGTATTCTCAGAAAATAGTCTTAATTTGGAAACTGTATTTAAGGAAACAATTTATATTCTTTTGCAATCAAATTCCCAACTGCCCAGATTCTGGGTTGCATTTCCCAGATGTTCCCTCTTTAGCTGTCAAAGAAGTGAAGTAAATTTCTGTAGTTTGCAGGTGTTTATTTTGAGATAAGATAGGTTGCAGATAGTGAACTTTCATTTTCAAAGAGAAAAATAAGGAGAAATAAGATTCTTGGAAGCTAAATGCAGTCTAGTGTCTATTTTTTGCATTCCTAGCACTGCTTTGTTACTTATATTAATAGCATTAATAATCAAGGAAGATCTCTGGGGTAGCTTTGAGATTAAAAGACTTTCAGTCCTCACTCACTGGGTCAAACCCCACAAGTTTTAACCATCTCAAAGCTCTTAAGTGATCTCTATGGCATACACGAATTGTCTTGATTTAGTTCCTTACGGACAGGTGTTTCACTGCTGCTCTGTGTGGCTGGGAGTGTATCCCAGAAGATAGAAGTGAAAATTTCATAGATTTCTATGGCTATTCAGCTATTTAGCTGATTTCTGTTTTCTGAAGTTGCGTCCGTTCTTTTGGCTGCAATAACCTGGCAGTGGAGTTTCCTTAGATTGATGGTTTCCCAAAATATAATTTCTAGCAAGAATTGGAGGTGTATCCAAGAAAATAAATGCTAGTTGGACAGAAACTTGATTCTGCGTTCACCTGCACAGACATTAAAAACCTCCGTGCGGCCAATAACGACTGTTCCATGGCTTGAGATAGTTCAAGGACAATTTCCACCCCAGTTACTCTTCAGCCATGAGACAAAGTCTGATAGAAATCATGATCTCATCATGGAAAAATTGCAAATAGTAAAGTAAAATCAAAATAAGCAAGTTATCATTAAATATTTGCTTAGTTCTAGGTGACAGTAAAAGCAAGAAACACCAAGTATTTGAATAAGCATGAAGTCAGCTCATCATTATTTGTCCTATAAGAAGTGCTGGAGGCACACTGGTGGCTTGCTGGCCTTCCCACTGTGCCTGTTGTTGCAAGAATAGCTAAAGGACTTCAGCTTTTGAGTCAGAGCCATTTCACTCACTAAAAATTATTCCTTTTTTTTTTTTTTTAAATTTACAAGAGCAATGATTTTATAAAAAAACATAACATTTAGAACAAGGGGAATGTAGAAGAAAAATTACCACAGAAGAGCTTTTCCTTAGAAGACCATTGATAACTCAAAGATGTAATTCAGATCTCCAGCTTTTCCCTTGCCTTGATTGTCACATGTGTTTACGGCTCCTACCTTCAGTTTTGTATCATGCTCATCATTCCAGATCTTGGGCATCTTCCAACAGTGACTATTCCGGATGCAAGGACCTGTCACATATTGTTTGTTCCCTCACTCCCAGGAAAGGCAGCCTGTATGATGTGTAAATTATTTCGGTAAAGGAAGCATTTTGGGGGGACTGGGTAGGGCTTGTGTGTCCTGTGTAAGCACCTAGAAAAAATACTGCCATTGCAAAGGCTTATGGAATATTTCTTGTAATTTCTTTGTCTTTCTAGCAGAAAACAGTCCTTGGGAAATTCTGGTTATGAATGTCATAAGAACATAAGATATGTCTTTCTGCATGTTTGATCCATTTGACCTAGCATCCTCCCTAGTAAAGGAGTCGGAACTGAATTCTAAGGGTAGAGTATAAAAGCAGCATTACAGTGACCTTTCCTTTCTACAATCATTCTGGTTTTCAGCAATCAGTAGCTAAGGACTCAAGGCTGCAGCTGGGTCATCCTGTCTAATGGCTATCAGTAGGTATATTCTCCATGAATTTGTTTAACTGCTTTTTTGTATCATCAAATTTATTATTCTTCAGAACACTGATGAGGCTTAGGATTGGATCATTGCAAGAGTACACTATACACTATTTATATTCAAAATATTTAATGTTTACCTCAACAATATAGCTTTACTTGTTCTATTATATATGAGGCTGATATTCCTGCTTGAGTAAACATACAGTTACTAGTTAACAAAAATAACATCTTAACTGCTTGAGTGCAATTTGCCAGTGACCCATAAGATCAATTGTTCTAGGCTCTCTGCAGTCTTAATCTCAGCATGAGTTTAACCTCCATCCATGGGTCAGCCATAGAACACCAGATGAACTTACCTAAAAGAAGAGAGCGTAAAATGCAAGCACAAATTTAAATGACTGCATGGTAAAAGCAAAAATTTGCTGGACACTTTTAAAACACAGGAGGCTGAAATGAGAGCTGAGAATGACAAAGAGGGCAGGTACTGACCTCCATACTAAAAGATGTACAACAAAGGCATTTGCTATAAGTTCTCGTGGAAAGCCTTTTAGACAAATTAATTAAGCAATAAGACATGACAGGGTGTGAATCACTTGGTAATGATTTACGCCTATTGTGTTGTTAGGCAGAAGGCCAAAGGCCGAGTGCTGTCAAATCACCTAGGTGTAAATTATCATTTGATAATTTGAGCCCTGGAGTGCGTTATTGTAATTAGAAGGTGTTCTATCATATTAGTTTGCTACTTCATTCCATTTTTTTCCATTCTCAGCTACATTTTGATACTTAAAAGTATATCACTAAAAACTGAACTTTTTTTTGCAAGATTATTTCAGACAACTAATATCCTGAGATGCTTTAGATAACAAACCCTGTCATATACCACAATGCATAGCAAAGAAGTCAATGCAGGCATGTCATCACTGTAATTTAATCACCGCGCCTTCATTCATAAAGCCAGTTACAAACAAAGGGAGGTACTAGGGTTATAGGGGAATGTGCAATTTAAAATTAGTTGGAAGTTAGATGCAGAGTGGATGAAGAGGAATGAGGCAGCTACAGATGACTTTCACTTTTCACATCAAATAGCACAAAAAAGATGAGGAGATAATAACATCAATTCTTCCAAGTTGCAGCATCCAGACAGCTGTGGAGACCACAAGGAAAAGGCAACTCAAAAACTGATTGTTCAAATTGAGAGAAGCGAAGTCCAGCAAGGGCTGTTCAGCACAAAGATGTGAACACCATCTCTGGCTTTGGAAATTCATACAATGCAGGTTGTCAGAACCTGGGAGAAGGTATCACTGTCCACCTATCTACTTGTTCTGTTCTTATATGCTTCTTTCAGCTGCTTACTACTATTGGAGACAGGATATTAAAGCAGCAGGGTCTCCAGTTTGATTCAGTTTGCCATTCTTAGGTACTTACAGTCAGTCACACTACAAGCAGAAGAAAGGTCTTTTTCAAGTCTGGCATAGAAACGGATGTCATGACAGCCTCTTTTCCCCTCTTGTCTATGGCCTCAACATAGTTAGGGAAAACTATTTTATCAAATCCAGCTATTGCTTCCTAAACATTAACCAAGGTCACAGTCATATGCAATAGAACATTCTTAATGTTCTTGCATGACTAGATGACAACAGCCTTCACTGCAGCATTCCTAACACTGAAATGTAAAAGCAGCCCCAGGATGCAAGTATCCAGGGTGAAATGTCAAGGTCAATCAAGAGAACATCTTTCCAAGCATTAGACACACTCAGAAAAAGAGAATTATACCAAGCTGATACCTCATTGGTCAGCCATGATTTCAAAACCAGCAAGAAACCATCTTGTAAGTGATGTAACTGTAAAAACAGAATGTCTCAAATCTGTTCTGATAAACTACTGGTCTTAAAATTATTTTTCTGGAGTTTACTTTTAATGTTTGCTTATTGATGGCATATGCTTCTTTTTTGTTGTGATTCTTTTTGCATCTATTTTTTTCCCCTGACTTCGTGTTGTCACAAAAGCTGCCACACATCCTAATGCATTTATTTAATCAGAAGGATCCAGATAGTGTGATAGTTGGTTTTTCCATCCATCTAGCATATTATTAGTAGGTTAGGGTTTGGAAAACTGACAATGAAACAGATGTTGGGATTATTTTATGTAGCATGAATACCATAATGATATACAGTTGTCAGAAGCTTCTATTTTCTTATTTTAGGAAGATGATTATTTTATGGAGGAAATGGCTCAACTTTTTACAAGCCAGAGGGGAGAGAATGGCTCAACTTTTTACAAGCCAGAGGGGAGAGAAAAATAAAATGAAAGACCTGAAGAAAAAATCTAAGGAAGGAGTGATGAATGTTTAGTCTGTGCCTAAAAGTCTGTGCAGAACACGTGCAATTTATGAAATTGTTCTGTGGGAATAATCCTGGCTATGCCTGTTTCCCTCACAGATACATATTTAATGAAATAAGGGGAAATAAATCTATAGTCTCGTGATTTGCATATCCTCAGTCTGCTGTAAAGTGTGACAGGAAGGAGGCACCATTTTTGTTAGTTGCAGCTTAATAATGTAACATGCAGACGTTTCTCCCTTTCTAGGAAGGAAACAGTAAGCTTGCAAATGAAGAACTTGGACATGCTTGGCGTGTCTTCATTCCCTTTTAGCTATGCTTATCAGTCACAGTGGGGAAAAAAGATCTAGCTGATGTCCAAAGGACAAAGGTCAAAAAAACTTTATTCCCCTTCTTTTCCACATTTAGTGTCTTACTATTGGACTTTTAGATATGAAATAACAAGTTCAAAGGTTTTTTTAATTGCTCGTGAGTTTGCTTGCTTTGTTTTCTGGCCACCTGCTCAAATTATTTTTTAGGAAGAAACAGTGGAAACCACTGTGACAGGGACATAGTACTCGGTGCTTTGATGCATACCTCTAAGAATGAATATCCATTCCTACATTTCTTTACCGCTAATTCCTCTTTTTCCTGCCTATTTCATTACTGCTTGTTAGTGTCAGATGTGGGTGAGAATTCAATACCTGGTAAGATAATTATATTTGGTCCCCACCACTATAATTTAAGTCTAAATAGTTCAGGCACTCGGCTCCTTCTGGAGGTGAAATAGGTCTCAAAAATTAGTTCCTTGAGCAGTGGGGAAGCCAATATCTCTATCTCTTTTCATCCAACATTCATGAGCAGGGCTTGATACTTCTACCACCGACATCCGTGGGAACGCCCTCTGACTGGCAAAAAAATGAGAAAACAGAGTTTTATGTGGGTTGGTGTGGCACCTCACTGAGTGCAAAGTGCAGAGAAACTTTCCTCCACATACATGCACATTCACATGCGAGCACACATCCACAGAGAGATACGTTATACGACTTTCGAAATCTCTCTTGTTTAACAAAATAGAAAAGAAGGATGTTCAGTCTTTAAAAAGCACACAAAACTGGTTATGAATAGAGTAACTTGCACAAGATTATATAGTCAAGTAACTCCCTAGGAAATTTGCAAGGATCTTTATTATTAATATCAAATATTCTTTTTTTGTTGTTGAAGGCGTAAGTATCCATAATGAAACAGAGTTCATCACCTCCAGATTTATACTCTTAGCAGGGGTTTAGATCTTTATGGATGCCTCCCAAAACTCTAATAGGTAATAAAGAAGTACTGATGTAATAAAGTCAACAGGTAGTTGATGCAATATTTGAATTTAGACTACACTTTTTAATTATACGGTTACAACATGTAATATATAGAACTGCCTCTGGACATTCATCTGAAATATCTCCCTTTAATTTACTTACCTAGCCATTGGTTTCTAGCGAGTACAACTTAATTCAAAGGCAAATGGGAAAGGATGTATCTGATAGTAAAACTATTTTCATTAAGATATTTAAGAACCAGAGCATGCATTTTTCCGTGCAGCTTTAATAAAAACAGCACTGTTCATCACGCTTTAAAAAAACAATGGTTATTGCCAGTATTACCATAAGTTTATTAGATTAATCCACCGACTAAATTATTTATTCTTTCCTCTCCGTCCTTTTATTTATTTTAAAATATGAATTTCATGGGTGTTATTGACAATGAAGAATAAAGAAAAGAAAGTCAGTCAACTGCTCAATGTGCTCCAATTCTGTTTTCACAGGATTGTGCTTAGTATTCAGCTATGCCCAGCCATTCTTCGAAGTAAAAAAAATTTAGATATTAGCAAAAGGTTCAAATGAAAATTCTAGATCCAAGCCTTCTTTACCCCTGGGGAAGACCCCATTTCAAACTTCTGTATCTTTTTGTCATAGCCTAGATTCAGGCTCCGAATTCAGATTAATCCAGGATATTGAAGTAACTATGACCTGAGTCTTAACTTTGTAATTATAGTTCATTTTAGTAACATCCAGTGACTTCGTAACATCCAGTTGCTACCGAAAATGACAAACACGGAAATGCTAGTAGCATCTTTCAAGGAAGCGTCTTCGTCAGGAAAGCTTCTAGGATTTACAACTTATTATTATAAGGGACAAACCAGAAATTGTGGGCATTTAAGATATTTGAGAAATGTTAGTGTAGTTTTACGTTATTAAACTACACTCCAAAAGAATGGGAAAGAATTAGCTGTCAAAGATAGCAGACAGGGACTAAGGCTACAGAGAAATGTATTGGGATCACTTCAAACAGATGATTTTATCCTTGGGCTAGATGTGTAAAACTGGATTCTGAGATTGTTCTTTTCCTTGGAGAACTAACCAGAATAATGTGATAGTCTTTATAGCGTTGAGTTTAACATAACCGGGAACAGTAATTCTGGGTTCTTATATATTGAACAGATCTGCACTGGGAAACACTAAAGACAGCAATCAGCATGATACAGATTGGTTTGTATCTTTGACCTACAAATACATTTTATATCTGAACTGGTGTCAGGATTCTGTCTGGCTGCTGCACTGGCCTCAAAATACAGCCCAGCTCCCTTGCACTACTTGCAAGCAATTCAGACATAGAATATTTTGGAGATCGTAAATGAGCAACATCTATTCCCAGGATAAGGCAAGTCTATTTCACAAGTTACTTTATGGACCATATGGTTATACTTGGTTACGTTCAGTCACATAACATCACATAAAGCAACTTAATCCAGTATATTCAGATACCATGCAATGCAAATGGAGCATCATTTCCAAGCTTTAAAGGAGCCTTGTCTTTTCCCCTGGGGAGCATGGTGTAGACTGTAGTTTTAAGTCAAACTTCCCATAAACTTTTAACACTCCACTCTTTCAAAAAAGCATGCCAGCCTCCAACTTAGTACGATGCAACTTATTATCTGTATGTCTGAGTATAAAAAATACACTCTAGTATTCTCCTAAAAGTATGCAGGAAACAGAAAATGAAATTGCAACCAGTAAAGTGGAGAAGTCAGAATTGGTTTAGGATTTTTTTATGGTCCTTGCCAAAACCAGCAAAGCATCCCTGAGGCCTCCTTACCTGGTGCACTTAGCCGAAGCCTTCTGGAAACAGCAGGCTCAAAGGTTGCTAAGCCAGACTCTCTCTTAGATAATTTTAAGGCTTATAACTAGGACATTTTAGTACTATACAGGGAAATAGTTCTCAGTCTCAAATATGGCAGATATTGGATGTAATTATGGGGTGAGCAAGACAGAAAACATTGCTCAAGAGGCAACGAAAGAGTTAAGCATTATGCACTCAAAGGTAGGATTCAGTCACAGGCTAACAGCCTTCCAACACAACTTTCCATTGTTCACAGGTCTGGTAAGCTTATGGGGTAAAGTACCTTTTTGGCTGTTGACGTCAGGAATGCTGTCACTTTTATGATATAATTTGGTTTTCTGTGTAATTACATCCTGGCAAAAGCATATTTCTAATAGCACAGCTAGAATTTTCTGTTTAAAATGCATTGTTGACTTTACACTGGAATGCCGTATTTGGTTACATTCCACCCTCATTATAGAGCTCTCTGTACATCCCAGAGCACAATAGCGTTATTATGCACTACCTTGGCCTCCAGGTCATGAACTACAATTATCTCTTTTCATGGCAACAATCTTTATAACCTAGAAACTACTCCCAGGGACAACATTATAAAGAAGGATTGGCATATGCATAAATAAAGATGAATAGATATTGGCACTCCTCAGAGTTTTTGCCATTGATTATGGAATGTTGATTAATGCCATAATCACTACCGCCCCTTGTAAGCGATAGCGGCATTTTGTGCTGGCTTCACTTTTCTGTCTTCACATCTGCTGCTTTCTCTCCAGTCCCTGGCTCTTGTCACCCATATGATTCATCCTCGTAGCACGATGACAAAAGTCACAATGTTTGGTTGCCAGTGAGAAAATTTCAGAGGAACAATTTTGAATCTGATTGTTCTCGACTAACATGCTGCTTCAACGGATTATAGCACTTTTATATGCAGTTGCCTTTTGCTAGGTCCATCTGTCTGCTCTCCAAGCTGTGCTCCTAAGATTTGACATTTCAGGCAGTTCTGATTCTGTTTTCTCTCATTCAATTTCAGTTTTTAAGAACAAAAATCCAGTCAGGAAGGTTATTTGGGGAGCAGTAGGCAAAAAGTATGATTATTATTAGCACTCTTTCAAGCTATTAACCACAATGCTTTGTATTTCCTTGCCGTTACTTAAAAAAAATTTATCTACAACTGATCCACAAGGCAGATGAGTAAACAGCACCTGCACTGCATGTAACTCACTCGAATCCAGGAATCAGACATTCAATAATCCACAGAAAGAGCTTATGAACCCTAATGGCTACTCCCAAAGCACTAATTACTACAATATTCCCCATCTTCATTAGATGAATTATTTGAAAGTTCATCTTTACTTCATATAGGTTGCTTACCTGCATTTACAGGTAATGAATGACTTGTGAAATGCAGCTGCATTTTAACAGAAGTGGCCACACAGACTTCACAGAACATGATCAGAATTGCTAGCAATAGAGATTGCTCTGCAGAAAGAGGGCTATGCTAGAAATGTATGTCAGAGTAAAATAATTACATGCATTGTCATTTTATGCAACATATGTTCATTTTTTAAATACTTGCCTTGCCAGAAGCTAAGGAACCAGCCATAAAGATAAACTAAACCAGACAATGTCTGGTAAAGTTTAGAGTAAAAATTGCTCCAAGTCGTACTGCACTGTTCCAGTTGTCCTCCTGTACCGTTTAAAATATATAGTCATATCAAGTTGATTAGGTTAGTCCAAACACGCTAGATGAAAATTACTTGGTATTGGTATCAGGGAAGTCTTCTGATTGCTTGAGAAAAAAATGCTTGAGGGGAGTTTGTTAGCCAACACCCGCACAGGTTTTGTCTATATGAATGTGAGACTTATGCATGTCTACATACTTTGCGTATCTGGTGTATCTGGGACAAGTAGAACAAATGGACTTTGTCCCATTGGTCCCTCTGCTGTGGGCAAGGTTTCTGGAAAATTGCATTATCCCTAAATGCCACAGGTTCCCTCTTGCAATAGAGTAGTACCTAGGAGCAGGTGGGGAGTAAAATACATAGACAAGAGGTGTGAAAATATGTCAAAGCCAGCAAAAATTAACCTGAAAGTTTTTTCAATTGTACAGGACAGAGGAAAGAGAGCTGGACCCTGAAACTATAATTTCTCAAATAATACGAACATTTAAAGAATAGTATTTCATTTTCTACATCGAAAGATTGAACTTTTTTTTTTTTTTTGTAAATAAAGGCATGCATCAGATACATAATAGCAGGTTAATGAAAGAACTTATGAAACCTTTCAGAGTCAGGGAATTTCCTAAAAGAAGTAAAGGCTGTACAGATAGTATTGTTTCCCTTTATTCAGGAGGTGGCGGAAGGAAGAAAAAATATGGCTACCAACAGTTCTAATTCTCTGAAGATACCTCGGTGCGTGGCTGTTACTGTTCAGCTGTAGCATGATAATGTGGCATGTGGATAATGAACCCAACTCTTAAATCTTGTTTTTCCAAAAAACTTGTAGACCTGCATCAACATGCTGGCTGTATGAAGTGGCTCATTACTGTGAGCCCCCAGAACGTACAAGTCAGTTTCTGTGTAAAGTGGGAATTCATCCTCCTTGAGACTTGTGCAAAGTTTTAGCTGCATGCAGATTCAGGAAAAAAAACAAGCAAAAATCCTCAAGGTGTGTTTAAGTACGTGTTAGCATAGGGAATTAGTCACACTGAGAAGGACTTCCATAGGGTGGGTAAAAAGCAAATCCCTTTAACATTTGCTGCCTGCAATCCAGAGGGGTCAGCTAACAACAAGTGTGTCCTCTCCATGGTAAATGAGAGCAGCAGAATGGAATGATAACTAATATCCTACTTTCTGTACAAAGTTTGCATCGGAGCAGCGTAACTGCTTTGAAGGATTCTGCAAAATTCATAAAATAATGAACACTTTAATTGGATGCATGAAAGGGGTGAAATGCAGAAAAGGACTAGCATAGTAGGAAAAACAAATTTGTCTAGTACAGTAGGAAGCATGATATGTTCCCAACATTTGACAAATGAGCCAGGAGCTGCTGTGTCCTCATGCCTTTCCATTTTTATAACTGCATAGCCACAGTGAATAGAGTTTTATGTAGAAGGAACTGCCTCTGACAGATACAAAATTACCTTAACACCAGCATAGTTTATTATCTGCTCCTATGCTGATTTACACACAAAAGAAACTACAGTTCCCAGTAAGGTCTGCCATCCCGTTAAAGAATTCAGGTTTAATGCCTGAAGTTCAGGGAATCTTTATCTGATGAATGATCTTCACTGAAAAAACAACATCTGAACTGAGCTGACTTGAACACAGTTATGTCCGAAAAGAATCAGGAATTCCTCCCCTATTCCCTCTATTCCCGGATAAAAGCAGAAAATAATTATATCCCTGTTTTTACAGGATGCCTATTATGGGCAAATACCATCTAAAAGGGAGTCCAGAATAATACCATTCAGCCTAGTGACACGCTACGTAGGTAAGCTAGAACTGAACTTAGCTCTGTATGTCTGTGTGGCAGCAAAGGTGACAAGAGAATACCATTTGCAGTAAGGCAGCCAAAGAGCAATGACAGCAGGGATGATGGTAGCTGCAAAGTGCCAGCAGACTCAGCTTTGGAACAGATTTGCCAAGACTGCCGCACCATGTGATGACACAGATTCTATGCTAAATGCACACTGACATGGAAAATGTCTCCTAGTGGTGTCCAGGCTTCACCAGTTAATTCCTCTAATAGCTACTCTCCCCTGACTTTGTACTGTTTCACCAGCTGTTGTGCATTTCCTGGTCAGGAGGAGACACTGGCAAAGTGGAAGCATCATTAGAGAAAAGCAACAACATATGAAGGGGAGAAGGGGGGTGTTTTAAATAATGAGCATGCGTGTTTCTGTGTTCAGTACAGACACAGGGAGTACTGTTTTATTTAGTTACTTGAGCTTGATTTGCCTTTTGTACCGTTCTGTACCAAGGAGCTCTTGGAAGTGCAGAGCATTCTGGAGGATACAAGAGCAAATGCACCAAGCACAAAGTCAGTTCCACTTGGCAATGCGAAGAAACTCTAGGATGGAGAAAATTCCTACTTGGTGAAGAGTCAGTTCAGCAATCCAGCCTTACAATTCACTCCTGGTTGTCTTCCAGGGCTGAAGACATTCACCTGATACCATCATGATCTATGACTGCTGAACAGCCCTTGAAGTTTATGGCACGCAGCTAGAACTGCCTTTGGGTAGCCTCAAGATCAGAGAGTTGAAACAACTCATTCTGTGGGAACTAGAGCTAATGAAGACTGGACTTCTCTATGAATTTATGTCTTAGGGTAACTGTCTTTGGTGATACAAGCTCTAACTGAGGCTTTTGGGGTGCTAGGAAGGAGCAATCCTCTGAAGATTCTCTGACATCTAATACTGTCAGCTTGTGCGATAAATGCTTCCTTAGAGTATGTATAGGTTCACTCAGTGGGTCTTTCTCTTCTAAACAAATACTGATTTTTATCCAATCTGGAGAAGCTGAGCTGTCCTTAAGACATGTTTGAAATTCAAAAAGTATTAAAGAACACGATACAGACAGATAGTATGCCCCACCTGAAACCTGTCGCCTCAGGAGCCTGGTTCTGCAGGTTTTGCTTCTGTATGAAAGGTAACTAAAAGTAAGGTAAGCATTTTTTTGCACTTTGCTGCCTGGTTTTGCTCAGTTGGTAGGTGGCCTGGCTGTAGCATGTGAATCCTGGCACTCTTTGTTCTGTTGGTCATGAAACCCTCAGGAAGATACTGGGGCGATGAAGACTGCCAAAGTAATTGCACTGTCTTTTGCCTTTCCTGTGGCATGTTCAGTGTCTCCAGGCTGTCATAGGCCCAAATCCATAAGAGTTTTTGAGGTTTTATGATCTCTAAGTTCCCATCCAAACAGCACACAATTTATTTGGGCCACACTAAATTAAAGGCTTTTAACAGTTTATTAGCATTTCTCCCAAGCTTTCAGACTATAACTGAGCTAAGGATGTATTCCTACATTCTGCCTCACACCTGCCTATTATGTGTTTCATTGGTAAAAGCTTTCATTCGTAAAATCTCCCATGAGATGCATACCTTGGAGAGTAACTGAAATCAGGCAGTCATAACCTATCCAATTTAATGTTTCATAAGAAGGAAGCTTTAGGATTCCAGCTGGTATAGTAAAAAATCACCAGATACACCACCATAACAATTCATTGAAAAAAATAATCATTAAAACAATGTTAACGATGCTGGTATCTTACACTAGTTTTCTCAGAGGTTTCTATACTATCCTTAGCAGCATGACAGGATCAGGGAGCAATCGCTGTCATTCAGCAGAATGGTGGATTTTCTCCTCTTGGTCTAAGGGCTTTCATCTAACATCCTTATCGAGTTTAGAAGCACACACACAAGCACACTCATTCCTTGTGTGTCAGTAGGTCTGTGTTAGTACAAGTTCGAAGTCCAGCAGGTCGTGAGGACATACCATTTCTGTATGATGGGTGCCACTCACTTGGGTGCATCTCACTACTGAGAAGTACCAACATTTAGAGATGAGGCACAGTGTCGCATAGAGCCCAAACTAATCAGAGTTACTATCATAATGGTTCTTCATTGACATGGCCAGAAATGGTGGAAGGGAGGGCAGGAAGAGACGGAGGAAAGCTAATTGGGTCATTCTGAGAAAGGAGGTTATGATATGGTGACTGTAATATAGATTCTCCAGCCTGCTCATTTGTCGACAATTCATTTGTTTTAGGCTTATCTAGGTTTATCAGATCATGACATGAATTCAAAGGGCAGTGGATCTGATTTTCTGTTACCTGGCACTTTGTTTAACATTTGCCTCTTCTGCAAAGGAAAGGAAAAATGAATGTAAAATACTGCTCAGAATCTGGACTTGTTTTTAATCTCACACTAGTTTAGCAGAAATGCCTGTTATTTTTCCCGAGTTACACTTGCGTGATCGCAGCGGAACGATGTGACCCTCTTTTGTCCTTGCTCTGCTTTTATGTAGCTTATGTTCTCATCAAACTGACCCCAAGCCTCTTCTCTGCCTATAACTGCAGGTCAAAACATCAATTTTGGCAATTCGGCTGCCCACTCTGCCATTTGAAAGGAGGAAGATGGAGACAGCTGGCAGTTAGGGGAGCACTAGGAAGCATATGGTAGCTCTGTGCAGAGTTGTCCAAGAGCTCGTAGGACAATCATCCATTTGCTTCACTAATTTCTAAAATGCATGTCTCTTTTTTTTTGTCTTTTCTCATAAGCTCCCAGGATAGCCATTGCTTCAGCAAGGGTCCTTTTAGAAGAAACTCCATATTTTGCAATTTTTTGGTTCTTTCCATGGAAGTCAAACTGCTTTAAAATTATTCTGCTTCCATAAATGACTACAGAGAAAATAGGGTGACTGATAAATATAGGTAACTGGCCAGAAACAATTTTTCAGAGACTAAATGGGACAATAAAATGCTAGAACAGAGCATCTTAAATTTAAAGAATTATGTAGCTGGGCATTTGCAACTTGCCTTTTTAACATGGCAGCTGGTCGGAGGGTTAAGAAAATATGTGGCCATGCAACTTTGGCTGAGATCCTGCCTGAACTTGAGAGTTAAACACAGCCAAGCCCTGTAGCGTTGGATGGGAAACCGCCAAGGAAAATCCAGTGATTCAATGAGTGGCATTCTTCCTGCACGATTACAGCAACCCAAGTGCCAGCATGGTGCTAGGGGATAGTTTTGTTGGTGGCAATGATGTTTTAATATGAGATGTAAACTTGTCTAAAGATCTAGTGGCAATTTGCACAAAAATAAGAACTTTTCAATAATTACTGTCTTGTAAATCCACTCTTTGCTTTCCGTTGTATAGGGCTTTCTTCCTGTTTTATTCTGTTGGCTGATTGTGGGCATCACTACAATAAAACTAATGGATTCTTCCAAGGAGGTGGCTGCATTTCTGTAGTAAATTCTGGTTATATACACTGCCCACAAAACATCTACAGCATTTGATGAAGTGTATAATCAGAAGTTTGTGCCTGTATAAAGACATTTCAGATACTCTCTAGCAAGAGACAGTAACTTGGGAAGCTCTTTATACAGTTCTGGAATACAATTTCTCTCCCTTCTCTGCCGCAGTCATTCATTCCAGCCCTCGAGATGCAATGCATTATGTAATATTTGTGTTGATGCAGCTGTGTGGGCTGCTTTCTGAACCAGATCGATGAGTTGACTTGGCCTAAAAAATCCTCCAAAAGAGGCTATTTTTCACCTCAGATAAGTTCTGATCAAGTCTGAAGTGCAGCCGTACAATCGGTTTCATTAGCACAACTGTGGAGGCAGTAAATCCCAATGTGGGCCTAGATGTGGTGGAGCAAGGAGGCAGGACGCCAGAAGAAAGAGTCTGCCACACATTTTTACCATTTTAAATAAGAGCAATGCCTATATTAAGTTTTGAAGTTGAACTACTAAACATGACTCTCCATTCTTTGTATACCTAAGTTTCTATTATATAATTAGGAGTTTGGAGTTTATAAAGCATATATCAAGTGCTTTTGGATCCTTGGATTATAATTGTCTCCTGCAATAGCTCTATATAATACAAAACTGGGAGTGCATAAATCAACATTTTTGCAGAGGTCAAACTGTAGTTTTTGTTGTTTCACTTCATGGTTTCCATTTGAAATAAGATTCCATGACACATCTAAGTCATTATAGACAAGAGTCTATTCTAATAGTAGTAGGCTCATAAAAAATAACAGGACCAAATGATAACTGTCTCCTGACCCATACAAGTATTTACAATAGAAGTACTTTAATAAAGGTAGCTACATCCTCTAGATCCCCAGACCTTTATTTGAACTCTGCTGTAGCATAATTGACGGACAGAATTAGAGTGTATATTAAGACCTGGAACTGAACTTTTTCAGTAGGCTCAGCTTCACTCACATCACTCATAATATTAGAAAGAATCTGTGACAATCATATTAAAATGATGCCACCCTGACATAGATTAACAGAGTATGCAATTATATTTAAATGCTGTAATTGGAACTTGCTGTTAAGTGCCTACTGTCACTTCTCAATTCCCCTCAAGGCAAGTAAACCACTTCTTCCTTTGCTCTATAAATTTAATGCCATATTCTGCACACAGAAAGAGCTGGTATTTCATCAAGAGCATTTTGTTTGCCTCAAATGCTGTGAAAACACAGGCCTTGTGAACACTGCAGAATATAAATCCGTCCTGGAAAATGACACTGTTAAAAAAAAAAGGCATTTTGCCATTTCATGCTTATGGGGACAACCTGAGTCTCTGCATTTGATTAGTTTCTTAACCTGAAAGCTGTTTTGAGCTCAATCTTTTGTACATAGCATTATTAGGAATAAAGACCCTGCAGCTGAAGGCAGGGCCTGGTGAACCTAATGATACCCAGGTGCACCTTTTTAAGGTCCATGGATGCACCCAGGTGTTTCTGAGGGCCTTACCTGGGCAGCAGAATAGCTTTTGCTCCTGGTGGTGTGTGACAAAGGAGAGCCCTGTGCAACCTTCTCAGCAGAGGAAGGACTGCAGATAGGGTAGGTAGAAAAGAAGTGGTGTTGTTTATACTTCTAAAGTAAGGTTTGATGGGAAATTTGAAAAAAATGGTGATGGAGTTTCTTGTGTGCCTCTTGGGCAAGACCCTCCTCTGAGCGTCTCTGCAGCTTTCTGTGAATGTGATACTGTTGACTGTTAGTTATCAGTCAGTTACTTATGTGTTTTATTAGACTTAGTCAGAATCATATATATCCCAAGTTGTGATATGATTGCTTGTTTTGCTGGATCGTGTTAGTGTGGGTTAGCATCTAACATGCCTAACAGTGTGTAAAGAATAGCAAAGTGTTAATTAAGAGTTTGGACGAGAGTCTTGCCCTTCTCCTGGATCCAGACTGACTGAAGGTAGACTTCTATTTTTCCAGCACAGACATGAACAGCACTGCTTTTCCTTCATGTCCATTGCCAAAATGACCTAGTCTTGAACTCTCCCAAGAATGGGAAAGTACTTTTGTGTAGTCTTCGTACTGGAGCAGTCCCAGAGACCTCAGCTAATAGGTGTGATAGCTAGTGTGTGTTACGTTGGTCATGCATAAATCTGCAATGTTGACTCTTGCTCGCTGGAAACTTAATCTAAGATAACTAAGTCCTTTCATGCTCAAAACCAGCAGTTAAATAGTATTAATTTAGAGGTGCTTTGAAAAAGGTTGACTAGAAAAGGGTAAGAAGGAAAAGGTAGGATTTTTTTAATTATTAGGACTGACTATAACTTTACTGTGAAAATTGATATTATACAGGCTGGGGTGCAATTAGATACGCATTCTCAGTGGTGTTGCTTTTCTACATACTGTATTTGTTAATTCTATATGATGTCTACAGGCCTATGGATGTTTTAAAAACAGTGACTATAAAGCTATACGTTAATGGCTTTGATAAATACATACAAGACTAAAATCTGAGGCTGGGCATTGCTCTGCATGGTACAAAAATCCGTCTCCATTTTCTGTCTTGAAACCATGTATTTTTCTCTGAGCAATGAACTAGAAACCAGCACACCCAGATGCTACAGAGAGCCCTTGGCTCCTCCACAAAAACTTGGTCTTAAATAACGTTTTTGCAGTGTGGCAAGTGCTAGAACCCCACATGGTGACCTACATGGCGTTGGCTAGAGCTTTTCTTGTGAATCTAATCCAACACAAGCAGCTGTCTCTAAACTAGCAGAGCTGCAAAAGCACTAACATTTTAGCATCACAGCTATTCTTCAGGGCATCTGATAGTAAATGTGAATGTTTCTAATGCGATACAATACTCTTATCAAAACTCTAGCACGTATGTTTTCCTGTAAAAATCTCTTCTCTCAAAACTCTAGCACGTATGTTTTCCTGTAAAATTCTCTTTTCTCGTTCTTTTTGTCCTGATGCTATATGTACTATATATACTCTGCTGGCTCCCTGAACTGGTGGAAGGTAAAAACAGTGCAACTGAAAACTCTCTTAAACAGAATCTGCAATCGCTGCCAATAGAGGCTAGCTCATGCTGCGTATGATCGCCATCATTGTATGCTAACGGCCTCATTAGAGAATACTAAGTAATTCAATACAAACTGTAATATGAAAACATACAGCTCTTGTTGAGTCCAAATCCTGTGTGCTCTCCCAATGCATTTGTTTCAAGGCAAGAATTCAACTTACTGGGAGTCCCAAGAACGCCACCCTTCAGTCATCCTTTGTAAAAGTTTCCCTTTATTTTGTTGGAGTCCAACAGCATTGGTAACTGGTGGTTTTTTTCCAAGTGCTTTGAGCGTTCTCCTACAACAAGGATTCACTATTAGTTTACCAGAGTTTGCATCATTGGCTGCTGCTTTCTCAGCCAATATGGCAAGATTATGTAGATTAGGTCCTGCCCTAAGTTATCCAAGTCTCTATCTCCATTATTGAGACAACTGAGGATATTTTAAAGCTGTTTTTGTTCCACTGCACTTGATAATCTACTTTGTTAATTAAATTTTTTCTCTCAGGATTCCCTGTAGGATATGTAGAGTGAAATTTTGGCCCCAGTGAAGCCAGTGGCAAAACTCCCATTGTCTTCAATGGTCCGAGACTTCACCCGTAAAATCAAAAAGGAAGAGATGCAGGCCAAAGGGCTACAAAAATACTAATAGAGTCGTTTTCAATCTACTGCCATGACTGAGACTTGTATTTTGGAAGTGAGAAGCTTAATCCCAATAGTAGGCGACAATACATCTCTCCAAGGAATTAGTGGAAGTGCTGGTGAGGCTTAGAGGTTGTGACAGGCCTGCTGACCTAATTAATAACTTGTCAATCTCAGGATGGAGTTAGGCTATTTTATCAGAACAGGACTCCAAACCTGGGGATACACAAAGGCGGGGTTAATTGAAGCAATGCACTAGCTTAAAATATCATGAAGTTTTGGGGGGAATTGAAGCATCTGGCATACTGTGATACCTCATTAACTTCAGGATATACTTTTAACAAACATCATTGTAGTATAAAAGAAACTGGAGTTTCAAAATTCCCTCATACACTACCAAAGACATGCCTAAATGAATAGTTATATCTTAAAGCATTTTGTATCTAGTAAAAGAAAAAATCTTTTAGGGTTTTAGTGGTTGGGAGGATAAAGCGGTAGATTTCCGAAAAACTCTGTAGTGTTGGGAAAGGTATCAGTGATGCTAAATGGAAGAGGAAAGACAGCATAAAGTAAGTACATGACTTTTGGGGAAAATGTGTATAAAAACAGAGTTTGAATACAGTGACCTGAAAAAAGATGCAACAGCAACTGGCCAGATTTTGCTTCAAAGTTTTGTTCAAACGTTTTAATTGTGAGACCCCAACTACCTCACAGAGTGTTAAATTTTTCATGCCTTTACAAGGAGGCATTGCTATCCCCATTTACACACAATGGGAAATGGAAGCACAAAAAGATGTGCCAAAGACTGTAGCACCTACTATGAATTTAGAGCCCGCAATCCCTATATCCTACGCCAGCCTTCTAAAAAGTAAATACAACTGTGTAAATGCTCCAGTAACTTTCATTCTAGGAGTTGGAGAAAGAAGTATTTTGCGTTTAACTGGCAAAAGGTCTTTTACAACTCGCTAGTTTGCACGATGCACACTGTTTCAGAGTGCTGAAACGCATGTTTCAATATTATGCAATTCTTTTTTCACCAAAATGCACTGAAGATACATACCAGCCTTGTCCTTCCATCCAGAGTTTGAAAACTTCAGGAGCTGAAATCTGTGGCTTAAACACAACCTCTGTTGTTGAGGTACAGTTCAGATTTTTTCAGTTGTTGAGATAAGTAACTACCTGCTCCCAAAAGCATACTTGCAGCCCTAGGAAAGTTCAGATCTCAGTCAGCACCTTTTAACTTGAGTTCATCTCTAGTGTATGCTTCAAATAGTCATTTAGATAAATGCAGATTATTATGCACTTTTCATCCTTCCTTGAAGAAGACAGTCCTCATCCGGACAGAATCTGTCAGCCATTTGGAAAAATAAGGACAATGAGAGTAGAGTGTATGGGGTATCGCCCGCCAAATGGTCCAGAAACCATCTACCTATCTTAGCTATCCTAAGTCCACCATCCCTGGTAGTATCTGGATTCCTTTGGGGAAGCAAACTTAGACATATTGCATCATTCTAGCAGCCAGCCAGAAGGGGGAGATGACAGCCAGGTTGTTTAAAACTTAGAGGGCCAAATGACTCTGGACTCCACTAATAACATCTAGCAAGGATAGCTTTTGCTATCCATTCTATTGCTTGGAAAAAAGTAGACTTACAACTAGCAGAAGTGAAGTATGAGTGTAAATAAGAAAAGAGAACACTTGAAAACATTGGGAGGCCACAAGGAAATTGATTTTGGGAGAACCTAAGTTCTGCCTGCCCCCAAGGGAAGCTAGGAAAGGTGGCCAGATAGAAGAGTTTGCATTAAAGGACTGTGAGTTGTATACACATATCATAACAAGTCCACTTAGTTACTGATAACTGTCAGGTCCGATGTTTATGATATCATCTGTACTCCTATGAAAATAAATTCTTTTTTCCATCCAGGCTGCTACATGTCACTTCTGTATTCAACTGCAAGGTGTAAGGGGAGTAAAATGTCAAGTGTGTTTAGTCCATTAAAGCTAGGTGTAAGAACCTATGCAATTCAGTGAAAATATTGTGTATATATATTAAGTGTCTTATGCCTGGCAAGTGCTGTTTCCTCTTACTGCTGACATTTTGGATTATTTGTTGACTATTTTAGAACTCATTCTTTTTCATCTGAGATTTTCTGTGTTACTCTGATAAAATCATACTGTTTGATAATGAAGTTGGGAAGGAACAGTAACCTAACATGGGACTTATCTAGTGCTGAAAGTGCTTATTTGTAAACAGATGCTGCTACTAAGTGCTTAAATTAGATAATAAATGGTACCTATCTCATGAATGCCTTTCACTCCATTTACTGTGGTGTGCAGTCTGGGATTTTTTTTTTTTTTTCTGCTTTTAGGGTGTTTTAGGGATGCAATTTGCTTGTGAATCTTGCACAACTGTCACTGGTTCAATACAGGCTTAAAGGGATTAGTTCTTTTCTAGAAGGTCCCAGGTGGATTTTTTTATTAAACTTTTGGATAATAAACATTTATCTCGTTTTTACAGCAGCGTTTAACACTATCTATTTATGGCCAAATATCTGTAAATCCATTACATGAGCTGAAAATGCACCTGCTTCAGAAAAAAAGCTCTCTAGAGAACCCACAGCAGGCACTGATAATTGTAAACAAAACAAAACAAGAGCCCATAAAATAAAAATAAAAGTATTACCTTGAGTATCATGTCTTACAGAATGACTGCTTTGAACAAAACCCCAATTATTATCATAGGATGTCTACGTTAAAAAAAAAAAAAAAAAAAAAGAGGATGATTGAGTTAGTGTGAAACTGAGGTGGATACTCATGTGCCCAAGCCACAATGTCTGCATCTGGGACATCGTATGTATATCAATTGAGAGCATAACATTGTGCTATTAATGTATTACACTGTGATGTATCAGATCATCATCTGCCTTGTTGCTTATAAATTTTAGTCCCCAAAACTGCTTTGAATGCTCGTATGAAGAAATAATAATACAGGCCAGTGGTGGAAGCAACCCCGGTAAATTCCATACCTACTGTAGTCTTTGCTCCCTAAGACCCTAGAGAATCAATGTAGGTTTTAAAAGAGTAAGGATGATAACCAAATGGAGGAAAATGGGCCAGAATACTACCTGCCCTCCAGAGAACATCTCCTCACGCTATGTGTTGTGACTACAGCTAACCCAGAACAGAGAGGGTGCGCACCAGAAGTCAGCAATAGTGTTTTCAAGGGGAACAGACCTTGAGCATATGTTGATTTCATTGTCATCTTACTTTCTTAAAGGTAAGCATATGCTTAAGAGCTTTGATGAATTGGAGTTGTAGTAACAGAAATAGCTATTGCCATTAAAAATTTCAAAAAATATTTTCTTAAAGTGTGATTGAATCTCAGAGTACAATAGCATTCTTCTTGTAGGTCTATTGGATGTTTCATGGTCTTGAAACTTTTAAGATTAAGCGAGCTTCAAGCTTGTCCAAAGTTTGGATTTAGTCAGACCTGGGTTCCTCCTTAATAGTTAACTGCTGAACTGCTAATACTGTATGTGAACATCACGTTTTCCTAAAAGGTGATATTTTGTTATTATGGAGTGTTACAGTTTGTCATAGTTCCCATGTCTTCCAAAAGTTATATAAATTTGGTTGCCTGAGAAGATGTTTAACTGGAGAAACATGACAGGAGGTGACATTGAGGCAACCTGAAATTTTGCCACGTTAGAAATAAACACATGTTTTTTTCACCTATTGAAGTAATTATTCTGGCAATATACCTGCTAGCAATGCAACAGTCGCCATTTCTAACTATGTGAACCTCTTGTATCTGAAAGGTAGAAATAGGGGTCAAGGAAATTATGTCATTGCAGCATGAGAGAAAGAAGCACTCTTTTTTGCTGGGCTGATCAACTTAATTATGCTAAATAGCTGAAAAGGGAGGACTGATTCTGTTTCATTTCCCTTCAAATGATGCTTAAGGCAAAGCCAGGAATGAGCCCACTTCAGAGTGGTCCAGTGATATTTACAACTCAGGATCTCATGCCGTTCCCTCTGGCTGACAGCAGTTTCAGTTATTGGTATAGGTTTCTGTTGCAGAACTGCACCATACGGGAGCAGAGGGTGAGAGCTGTGAAGTTCTGGGATGCCACTACCACTAAACATGCAGGGTTTTAGAGAATTTTCAGCAATTACTAATGCTGAATTTTGATTTGCTGTTTACATAATGTGATTTTCTTTTTCTGTAAGTGGAAGCTAAGAGCTTCCCAAGAAGTCCTGTGTTTGGGTGGAATAGGTAAATGTGCATCAAGCCAAATTTCTGTAGCATGTACATCTGTGCAGCCCAGAGGGAGCAACTGAATCAAACAAATGTAATAGAGGAAGAGGGAGCAGGGGGAACTGTTGTGAGTCTTCATTTATATTGAAATAAATGATAACCTTATTTATTTCCAACACTGAATCCATTCACAAGGTGATTTTGATTTAACTTAATTTCTGCTGCTGCAGTGCTCTGAAAATTAATGATAGTGTTCAATTCCCAATATAAAAGGCATTTGATAACACTATTAATTTAATCATACATAAATTTTGGTTAAAATGCTTGTCCTATTGACATCAATAGTTACCTCTTTCCTTACCAGAGTTAACAGTACACTCCAGGAACCAGAAGTACCCATGTTTTGCAGAAGGTATTTTCTTAGTATTCACATTGTGACGTAATCTCAAGCAAAAATAGAAGACAAGATACTGCATAGCCAAGGAACAGATCAAGAGCATTTGCTTTGGTTTTGGGGTAATGTTTTGTTTTGCTTTTTGATTAATACAAGGCACAACTTTCGTTTGTAGAAGTCAGTAGTCTATCCTCCCCACATCAGCAGTGGACGTAAGTGTTCCCCTCCTGTCTTTATCAGTCAGGAAATGCATGAGTAAGAAGTAGAGGCTGAAGCATAAAGTGTTCCCAATAGCTCTCATAATTCAGTGAAGGTCACTGGTTTTGTACTCAACCAGAAAAGACTTAACATGAGAAATTAAACAATGATTGTACTGAAGGTTAAAACAGTTTTGTACTAGAAATTATTCCAGTGTATATGGAATAATAAATTCATATAACATTTGGAAGATCCTTTTTATCTAAAATCCCATATATTTCTTTACATTTATATATGGGTTATTATTTCCATTTTCTAAATAGAGAACCTTAGGCTCAGAAATACTATTTTATTTGGCTAGGTCACATAGTGTATCTATGCAAGAACGAAGAATACAAAACTGTTGTTCTGCTTCCTGAATCTGACTGTACTTTAACCATTATACAAGACTGGGTAAATAAAAGGCTGATGAAAGAGTTTACAGAGGCCTTAAAAGCTCTTTCTATGGTGGGAAATTAACCCTTTGATAAAGAGGAGTATAAAACAACTCTTGAAGCGATGCTGAAAATGGAACAGTTACTTGTTGAAGTAGACAGCAAGAAAGCCGCTGTAGTACCATTATTAGGAAGTGTTCTTGAGACAAGATGAAATGCTTCTTTGGGTGGAACTACTTGGTCAACAAGGTTGTTAGGATTATATGATGGTAGGGGTTCCTCCATAAATAATATACATGTAAATCTCTAGAGAGTTGTGTATTGCTTTGTAGAGTATTCTGCATACAGAAAATGAGAACTGCAGAAAAGACTAAAACTGAGGAGGACTGTCAGTATTATAGAATCATTTAGGTTGGAAAAGACCTTTAAGATCATCGAGTCAAACTGTAAACGGTGGGACTTAAATTATGCTTCTTCCCACCAGAAAAGCCTAAAGCATGTAATTTAAATTTGAATGGTTTGGAATAGTCTAGAAACTTGAGTGACTTATCCAAGTCAACATTAAGAAACATGAAGTAATGAGATTGAGGGGAAGGTAATCAAGAAAAAGGTTTTACTGTTATTTCTTATATGTTATGGGGACATAAACAAAAGAAAGATGTGGTAGTAATTTGAAATAAGCCCTCTGAAGTAATGAAATAATTTTAAATATCAATAACAAAACCTTAGGAACAAGTAAAAGTTTTCATGCTAGCTACCTCATTAATTAAACCAAGAAATGCTATAGTAAACAAACCGATGGGGCAAAAGGTTATTTCTCTGGGGGCATTCTGTGATACATTAACACTACAAATCCAAGCCTCAGACAATAAAAGACCTCCTGAGCTCTGTTACAGAGCACACATGTGACTTCAGAAGTAAATTGTGTACATACTAGGAAAAAGAAAACATGGAAATAAAGCTTGTTACCAGACTTCAGCAGCCCAGGAATTATGAACATGTTGGTTTTGTGCTTTCACTATCCTAGCTCCCTAATGATTCAGGTATATCAGAAACAGAGTTGTGGCTCTGGCTTCTCTATTGTAGTCACCGACGCCGTGAGATAACACGGGTGTCTAAAATCGCACGTGTGCTTCCTGAATCAAACCTGCAGTACCTGCTTTCCTTGGAGAGGTGCTTTGATAGGAAATGGAGAGTAATGTCAGTGGGACTTCTTATTCACCAAGTTAAGAATTTTCTGAACTTGAGCCCAAAATTGAACTAATTTCTGTTTTGAATAGCTACAATATTTAATTACAGTCAGACTGAAGAAAAATGGTTGAAAGACTCCTGGATTCTTCAGTTATCTGCAGAGTCCCCTTTCTCTGAAAAAGCTGATGGGAGCTCTTGAGGGATGTGTCCCTGGTTTGTCATCTATATTACTGCCTCACTAAATGGGAGGGACTCCATAAACATGTTAAATCAAACCACCTTGAAACTAGAAGAAATAAACACATTTGTTTTGATCACACATAACCATGAAGACCTGACATATTACTTTCCATTTAAGGTCAATATTTTTGAGTGTGTCTTAATAAATATAATGTTTTCTCAGAGCTTACTTTACATTCTCCTCACACCTGTGTAACCCTTTCTCTTCCCTCAGGCTAGCTCCTTCCTCTAACAACTTCAAAAATTTTATTATCTTTTCTATTCTGAAGACAGAAACCAGCTGCGTTAACCACCTTTAAGACTACTAGTGTGAGCCTTAAAGATAGGGACTGTGACCCTTGCCATCTTGCAAGGCCTGCGAGAATTTTGATCTCCTCATAAGTGAATAGTTTTTCTTGCCTATAAATATTTTTTTCTGTTAAGAAATCCTTCAGATAAGTTATGTTTTGGGATTGCTAGTTGTATTTTCTGGTATTCTAGCAAAATGAATTAGAAAAGGACTCATCACAGACACACTGTGCATGAACAAGATCATTCAGGGGCTGCTGGGACATCAGGTGAGGAACTACAGAATAAAATGAACATGTAATGCAATTACTTAAAGTTTAGTAGATGAAGAATTGGAAAAATTGAATAGGTGAAAACATTAAAAAGACTTTGTGGGCCACAGGTGTGTAGTAGAAGACTACAGCTTCAGAATTTCTTTAATATAGTTATTCGGTCAATACGGTATAACTGGTAAAGAACTTTCCAAAAGGTAAACGGAAGGTCTTGTCTTGGGTTCATAACTAGTAAAGAAAGAGCAAGAAAATGAAAAAAGTAAATTTAAAAAGATAATCTATGCTTTGATCTGGAATCTTTAACATTGTCCAAACTTGCAAAATATTGGACAAAGACATCACAAAACTGAGTGAAGAGGTGACAAAATGGCACCTGGAAATCCAGGTTAACAACAGCAAAGTAATGAATGTGCAGGGAAACTGAGCTGCTACACAGAATGATTGGATCTAACTTACCTATCATCACTCTGAAATGAGATTTTTGGAACCGTTGTGGATATTTCTGTGTAACTGTCAACATTTGTGGTGCAAAATGGCAAAAAGAAAGCATTGCTAGGAACTGAAGGCAAAGCAAGGAACATGTTTATGTTGGTGTGCCCGGTGCATGTCCTAATCTGAATGCAGTGAACTGTTTTCTGATCCAAACACTTGAGCATTTTTGAGGACTGGGCTGTTGTAAGCCTCGATGCAATTCGTAAGTGGTTGTTTAGCACACTGCCAGTGTACACCAGGCAGAGTTGTGAACTTGCAGCATTCGCTGCCATTGCAATCACAGCTAAATCCTTGCAAAAATATAAATGACTAAGTACCTGTAAAATTGCTTGAATCAAATAAGAACAGAACCAGAAGCTTTACCTGAAACTGAACAGAAATAGACTTCACCTCTTCTGAGGGTTACAGATGCTTGGTTAACCTCTGCTGCCACAGTAGTTCTAATTTGTCTTGGCATTTCCAGACTGGTAGTAAAGGAGCAGTGTCCAAAAAAAGTGAACAAAATAGCTCTGAGAGGTTTTTCCCACTGCAGTTTTGGTGTACCCAGAAGGCACTCAAGGAAAGCCATTGCTCATGTGTTTCTACCTTATTTTATATATTCCTTCTTGGGTGTTTGGTCAAACCAACCTTCTGAACTGATTCAGCCTCTGCCTGCATTTAGAGATGTCAAATCACAACTGAAAGATGGAGAAGCACTCATTTTTCTCTTTCCTATTCACAGCTGCCAAGCTACTGTGTTTTAGCACCTGCACAAATTAGCATACTCTGCTCCAGCCGAGTACTGACTCTCAGACATCTCTAAAGCTCTTATTATGGGCTAAACCAGAAATTACTATTGGCTTCAGAAATGCCAGCTCTTCTTGTGGTATCTGGATTTCCTTTGTGTCTCATCCAACCAGAGCAAGGATGTATTCTTAGCTGGTGAAAATTGATTTGAATACACAAAAGCCAGTGATGCTTTGCTGATTTACATCTAATAAGGATCTGACCTATCTTTGAATAGGCCCTCACAGGCCTATGTTGTTAGCTTTCTTCCAAATCATGTATCTTTTTTATAGTAAGGTCAGGTGAGCCTTTTCCAACCTTTAACTTACGTAGCAAACATGCGTTGAATATATAGAAAGCATGCTGCATTTTCATACAGAATATCATTTGCTTCTGTGAGTGGGCATGGTTTATGTCAAGTTTACCTTTGTGTAGCCAGTTTAAGTCTCTTCAGGCAAACCAAATCTTACGCAAAACATCCTTCATGGCCCAGCCCCTCTACAAAAAACAGCATGCATTTCTGGACAGTGCTGTCACGGTAGTTTTAAGTTTTGATAAATACCAACCCGAGAGGCTGCTGGCTGCTGCGATGTAGTAAGTTAGTGCACAGGGATAAATCCTGACTCTGACTGTGTGAATTCTTCTAGCAAGCCTTTTGCTTCTATTCATAGCCCTACACGCAGATGTAGTTGAAAGCCCAGTTAAACTACTGAGAGCAGACATAGATGAAGCCTCTTACAATTTGGCTGTAAAAAAAGAAAGACTAGGAAATGATTTGTTTAATTTGAAGAGAGTTTACATAAATACACTTTGCAAAGGAACCTTCCTGATGGTTTTGGTATGGTGCTTGGAGTAATTTTGTAATATACTTCGGGTAGCAAAGTTAAAGCACCTAGCTGCCTATATTTCTGTTGCAAGTACCGTGCTGTGTATGGGCTTTTGTCCGATTTCAGTGCCAACAAACTGAGCCTCTGTCATTACTAATGTACCAATGCATCAGCAAGACCATTAACCTCTCCTTTTATATGTTCAGCCCTGAAGTGGTTATTATTTATCAAGCAAAGCATGCTACAAATATTCTCAGCAGGTTTTCTAGTTCTGTTTTCCTTCTTTTGCTGACAAGCTATGGTTTACTATCTTCCCCCTTGTAAAGAGGAGTAAATAATACCAGATACTTTACAAAAAAGCAAAGTAACTGTTTAAAGATGGGAAAATATAATCCTAACTGATTTTCTTTCTAAAGTTGTAATCTCTTATTTTTCTGATGGTAGCTAGAAAAAATTGTGCGCTTGACAGAGTAGAAAACTATATCTTTCACTAATTTTTGAGAAAATGCAATTATATTAAGTTGTCGTTTTTATAGGTTTTTCGTCATTTTTATTTTTGAGAAAAATCCTTTTCACTGGGAACCCACAAAAATGTTGATTGAAAATATTTTTTTCTTTGTAAAAATGGTACCTTTGTATCAGTTCTAACTCTAACCGAGTACCTTATTTAGTATTTTATTAAATTTTGTAATATTGTTCTGATTCCCTACAGTTTACTATGAAGGGCATGCCATATTTTTTGTGTGTTGCTATATTCAGCCATATCATAGAATAGCTTGAAAAATATATGCACAGAGGATGTCCCCGGCATTATTTGAAGAATTTGTAATTAGAGTGGGAAAAGGAAGCAGTAGAAGCGTAATGTGAAGAGAGGTGGTGGTAAAGCCAACTTCTTCCAGCCGTGGGGCACGAGGTTGCTCCTGTTGGAAGCAATGCTGCTTTTTTCAAGGCTATCAGAGCCTGGGGGAATAGTTCTTGGGCTTTCGCTAGCCCACATCTCCCCTTTTCCTGCCAGCAGCCCTGGCCCCACTCCCATTTCAATTACAGCACTGTGAACAGGTCTGTAACCTTGGTGGAGAAGCAGGAAAGTGGTGTTGTTAATAAGAGAGCAAATTGTCACTGTACACCCCATCTGCCTTGGAAGTGACAGAGTTCAAAGAAACTGTCCTTATATAAAGCAAATAGTTCTTCTCCAGAAAGCATGCAGCAGTACATCCT
>NW_009192265.1:84419-115543 GCF_000690835.1 Fulmarus glacialis | reverse complement strand
AAAGAGTGCTTATGCAGAGGAATACCTGTTATAGCATATCAGCTCACATGTTAAGCGGTGGTCATAGAGTTGTGGGTCTAAAAAAACAGATTCAGTGGGTAACAAGAGCATCTTCTTTCCAATTTTTTTTTTCTTGGAGGCATTTTGTATGGCAGTCATAGGAGTTGACAGAGCTGAAGGGATTCACAATGGAGAGGAAGAAATTGCTTCAAACATTGTCCAAGTGGCAGGACCTCATGAGGCAGGGGGTTCCCTTTGCCCAGAACTCCTTTCTGTGTAATAAGGTTTATATTATGAAGACACCTTCCACCTGCACAGTGTCCCTCTGTAACATTCACGACCTCAGGACTGTGAGAGTGGAACTGGGATGCAAGTCTGCTAGCGTTATCCCCCTGTGCCCTCACACGCACACACCCCATTTTTAATCTTCCAGCTTCAGGCACAATGCATGTGATTCTGATCTCGTTTATAGTACTACAAAATGGAGATTAATTCCATTTAAATCATGCAGCCAAGTCAAGTTTTGGAAGTGTACCTTTAAGAAGCATATGGCAGAACAAAAATGTATTGAAGTCATCAATATTTATGGAGCAGGTAAAATGTATATTAGACAGGCTAGATGCCATCTGTCAAAATAATTTTGATTCCAACTTGCCATCCAAAATGATGAAGACTAATTCTAGGGCCAGCTCCTTAAGTCAGGTTAAAAGACAATGTGTTCCTGTGCCAACAGAAGTAAGGTTATCACACAAATGAATACAAAAGGATATCCTTATGTATTGAGTCACTGTCAATTCCAGACATGTACCAAAAATCTCAGACTCTGAACACGTCATGGAGTAGCCCCCAGCCATGACTTTGTCAAAGTAATTTTGTCCTTCAGACCAGAGTGCTAATTGTTCGGAAGTATTCTGGGCAAATTATGCAAAAGTAAATTAACTAGTGACTCAGTATCCCATTTTCGAAATCACCTATTAGAAGAGTGGGCCATATAAGCACATCGGTGGAATAGATTACTTTAGGTAGGGAACCGTCTGAAGTTTTCCCCTTTCTAGATTAATTCCAGGAAGTGTTGGGATTTAAATATTTACGGTCTAATCCTGCATCAGCTTATGTTAATAAAACTGTCATTAAACCCACAGGAAGAAATTTCAGACCCTGGAAGGTAAATTTATTTTAATCGTGTTACACAGGGCTGTTTAATGTTCTCCACAGAAATTCCTAAAATAAGGCAAAAGAGACTTGTTTTTCAGATTTTGGGGGGATTTTTGTTTCATACACACCAACCTGGAGCTCTGATCATGTTTGCCAATTTGGCTAGAATTCTGACTAAGCTTAGGAAAAAAAAAAAACAAACCTAAGTTATATCAAGGGTTTCATGTGGTTTACAGTTTCGACCCAAATAACTTTCACTTTAAGATTCTTTGGTTTCATTCAAAACAAAGCAAATAATAACTTGAAGGAAAGTGGACGTGAATGGTGATGCAGCCCGAGCAGGTTGGTAGCGCAGGAGTAAGGGGAGGCCCTTCCCCTAGTCATTTTCAGGGATACGTGCCAAAATCCATTAATGCCTTCCCCTTTTTCAATGTTAAAAAAATATTTATCTCAGCATACATTATGAGTAGAAAAGTGTTTGAAATTCTGTTGTCTAAGATAGTGTCAGCTGCTGCTTTTTTTCCCATTCTTAAGAAAATTCAAGACATTTTCCATATATTTAGAAAAGTTTTAAAATGCCAGGAAATTAATGTCACATTCAGTAACCAATGGACACTTAATAGTAACCAATGGACACTTAATAGTAACCAATGGACACTTAATTAGCGAAGCTGTTATTAAGCAACACACAGCCAAAGCCCCCTGAAATCAAGGGGCAACTTTCCATTTGCACCTTGAACCAGGCCTTTAAATACAAGCCAGGTAGTAGAAAACCAGGCCTGATTATTACATTTATTTCTTATAAAATGCTTATGTCCTCTGCTATGTTATTAAATGCAGACTGCCTGATCAAGGGTATTTTTCCCCTCAAATGGACTCCCTGAGTCTATTGTATGTCATGGCAAATATCCACAAAATGTTTCTTTTGCTGATTAATGCCTTCATTAAATACTATTTAAATTTTAAAGATGAAAGCAACTATTTAGTGTTCATTTTTCCTGCTACTGGCTCCATGCTTCATCAGTCATGTGAATGGGTAGTTTGTTGTTGGCTACACAAAAGAACTTGCAATCTTTTCATTTCTACTCAAAGCCTCTATCCCCTTAATGGGGTACTACATTGGGGTATTAAGTGTAGTGGGGTTGGTTTGTTTGTTTTCCCACCTTCAAAAGGTGTTTATCGAATAGTGGAAAATGGCACAACTTGATATTCCAGCTCACAGGTGGCAGGGAAAAAAAAGAGTAAGGTCACTGAAAGTGGAACTTATTTGTTCTGTACTAGTAGAGGTTTGTGTTCTGATTTTGATTCTTCAAGTTAAGTTCTTCCTGCAAAGTGCTAAGTGTCCTCAAGTAGGCTTCTTCAATGAGAATTGATGTTGCTGAGCTCCATCTATAACCCGGCCTAGTATAAAAATGTTCAAGGAAGACGAAGTCTAATTTAATCTATTACATGAGTGTGCAAAATTGCTTAACCGCATCAAAGAAGCAGGGGCATCTACTCTGGGAAAGACATTGTAAAAGAGCTTTCAAACGCAAAATGCAATCTTACAGGTGATTTAGTCATGGGAATGCATCGCTGAATGTATGCTTCACTTATGCCTCTAAAATCAAAACAATGGAACCATTATCAGAGAAAGAAATATTAGAACCATTTTCCTTATTAACTTTTCTTATTAGAGGACATTAAGCTGTCTATTTATCTTTCCTTTTTCTTCATTTAATCAAAGCATTTTTGAAAAGGATCCTTATTAGAAACAAAGCATCTTCCAAGGGTCAGGAGACACTTTAAATTTTTGTTCTTAAACAATAAATTTAAATATTGGTTAGAAAAAGGGGGAGGAGGGTAGAATTCTGAATGAAGGGAATGAATTTCAATTCTGAATGAAGCTTCTTCCCACAAAGTCCAGTACTTCTTGCACGAAGGTAGTATTTCTTCCACACTCAGCTCTTGCTGCTGTAGTCACTGTTTGAATGTTATTTAGTGGTTGAAAAAATGTCAGTGTTCTGTTATTTGGTTTCCAGACAAAGTAGTTTGAATGTCCGTGTACATCTCATTCTTTGGTTAAGCTGGTAAAGTGCATTGAAAAACCCCTCAGCAGGAGTTAGAGTTTTTTTGGTGATTTGGTAATTCCTGCTTCAGGCAAACACCACCATGAAAATTACCTTACTTCAATGAAACTCTGCCCCATTTTTCATTATTTGTTTAGTCTTACATTGCTTCTTCAGCACAGGAGAGGAATAGTTGACACAAACCCGAGGAGTATAGCTCTAAGATACCTGACCTTTGTTGTCCTTTTCAGGCCTTTGTTTTTAGGGGCCATTTACACTGGTTATCAGAGCACGAAGGGGATGTTACGTTTAATAACAGAAGACCTGGAAGAAGCCTGGCCACCACCCTTCCCCAGGCACAGCCTTGAGAGTGATTGCACAGAGCTGTTCCTCTCACTTGCCTCTGATCATCCCCTGGAACAGATTGATGCAGTGACATAACCAGGCTCATTTCGGATACCAGAAATCTTTATGAACCTTTAATTACTGAGGGCCCAGCTCACTGACATCCATCCCACACCATCCGAATCGCCTGGATCCTCCTCCAAAGCTTCATTCAGAGGCTAGCTGAAGCATAGCCAACTCCCTCAGGTCAGCAGCAATTGAAGGGGGCAAAGTGCCCAGGATCAGGGAATTACCCTTTGCAGCAGAGTGGGAATGCCTCTGCACCGGCGGTCCCCACCCTGTGCCTCCCACCTTGCTCACAACCACAGAGCATTAAAAAGATAAACTGGGGCTGACAAGGAGAGCAAAGATTGACGTTACCTGCAAAGTGTGTTGCCCGCAGTCCAGTTCCTGTACGCTATAGTGGCAGGGAGGAGGCAGGCAGTGACCCCCCCAGCCATATTTCTCTGCAGCATTTAACTTTTGCTCAGAGCACAGAAAAGTCTAGATGTGCCCCCCTACCATCCTCCCCAATAAAGGTGAAGCTGGATAAAACTGTGTTTAAAAGAGGATCTTTGTGGGATTCCATGACTCTTGCTATATGAGGAATGTTTGGAGGCAGAGACATGCTGTTTTCAAGGTCCTGTAAATGCTGATATAGACAGCCAAGATGCAATTTGATTGCAAATGGACTTGAAAGTACTAAGCAGTGGCAGAGCAAGGCCTTAAAGCTTTTTGAATTATCAGACATTTGGGGCTTCTGTTAACAGCCTTCTCATTCCTTGATTAGACCTGGAACCTGTAAAACCACTTAATTTAATTTTTTAAAAATAACAATGTTAATAAAAGGCTAGACCTCTTATTTGTGATTAGCAAGTGATATGTAGTTTGTAGCTTCTGACAATCGCATGTAGTAGTGCAATAATTATATGTTCAAATGTATTAGTTGTATGCTCAGATGTGAAGGTGTTTCTGTTTGTATGCAGACAAACTGCATAACCCCAAATGCCAGCACTCACTGAAGAGTTAATTTCTTCATCCAAGTCAATGTGGTGCCCTGAAAATAAGAGCTTATATGGGAAGTGCTGGCGCAATGTTAGGTATGGCAGCAGAACACTTGCACTGCTGCAACACAGATTCAGTTGTGCTTCTGCCAAGATCACCTTGACAATCTTGTTTGGGCATTGTGATCGGTTTTCAGTTCCAGTGTGCTGTAGCTCAGTTGAACTAATGCCGTGGGTTTAGCAAAGGTGTCACGATTACACTGCATTGAGTGGTGCTTCTGCAGCAGAATCAGCCTGGGTGCAAACAAGTTGTCCGCATTTCTCAGCAGATGAAGCTGGTACAATATTGTCCATATTGATTTCTACTTAAATGCACAGAAATCCTTTCTCATTCTTCATTAATTGGAGGAAGATGACTATGGCTGCCAAAACCACAGAAGTCAAATGCCAATAATTTAAAACACAAAGTAACTGAAGGAACAGACACTTACACTAATCTACATATTAGAAAAATTGGGTAGAAGGTTGTTTAGTGTTTTCCAATTCTGTTTTAAGCCATATAAAATTGTCACTTCATTAAAACCCCCGAAACATCAACTTCAGGGGCTAAATTTAGCTTACACCAGCATAAATCCAAAGCACCTCTCGTAAGACAATCATTTTATACAGGTACAACCAAAGTCTAATTTTGTCTGCTTTGGAAAGTGCAACCTTGTATCCATAGAGATGGAAGCTGAATTGTGACTTCGGCCTTTTAACAGCAAAAGCTATTTCATTCATGACTAAATATGCAAGCTACCTATTTACCTTAATGTAGAGAGGCAATACACAGGAAAATAGGAAGAATTAGATTGAGGGGAGCCTGATTCTGAAGAGCGAGCATTAGCGAATATTAGCAAATACTATCCTCGGTAACCTTCTGAACTAAGCAAACTTGTAGCATCTGGAGCAGCCTGCAGCATGGAGTCCCACCGCTTGCTTCCTCAAGCAGTTTTATTTGCTGCCTGAGTTCTCCTCTTTTTATAAACTTCATGAGCTAAGCGCTGGCGAAACACCCTGGCACAGCATATTCAAAGCTGAGATGTTTCCTCTTTCCAGAAATTAGTTAGTCTGGACCTTTGGTCTTTGGCACGTAGAGTTCCTGCTGGAAAGTAAGTACAAATCCAGATTGTGAACAGTCTCTCTACTCTTGTGAGAGCAGACTGTGGTTCTCCCTATCACCCACAAAAGCACACAGAAATATTATATCTTCCGTATGTTCTTTCTGGTGATCCTCCAAGGATTTTGATGGTTTACATAGACCCTTGTTCAGAGTTGGGATTTAAAAGCCTCGGTTTAGCTGGTATGTTTAACGGCAAGTAATAATCTTTCTATGTATTTTGAACTGTCCTGTGGGACCTTAAGCATTAACTTGCTGCTAGATAATAGTTTGGAAAACCTGTGAGAGAACGTCGGTCTCCTTTAATTCTTTTCTTTCCTCAGATATTTCTGTTGTAGTTCTGTTTTCATCCTTGTAATCTAGGTTTTTTCCATAAAGAATTAAAGTTCCAGCAAAACAACTGTGCTGGAAATATTCTCTGGCTGATTGGTAGTGCCAAAAAGCTACTACTGGAAATCTTGAAAAGAACTTGCTTAAATGATTTATACACAATCTCCTGCATTTTTTTTTAATAGATCACACATTATCACTGAATAAAAAATTCTCATGGGTACAAGGTACGCACTATAGCATACTTCTTGCTTATGTGTAAAAGCTTTGGATATTCAGTGCACTGGGTAGTCTGAGGAATAGGAGGAGTATGTGAGATGGTGCAGAAGCCCCAGCACTTGCTTCCTAGAGCGTATGGTGTTTCTGGTCTCCAGGACACGTATCTGCGTCCATAAGAATTGAGCTACAAAATGTAGCCAGTCATTCTGCGTATGCTGGTGCTTATGAATCCTTCCAGGGGCTAGAGATGGTATAATTAGCTACAGAAAAGCATAACTCTCTGCCTCATAAAGAAAGAAAAAGCTCCTTTATGCTTAACAAGCTTTAAAACTTTCATTTCAAGTTGTAGCTGCTACATTACCTGAGTGCATGCAGCCACTGAAACCATAGAGAACACACCGAGTAAAATATTCAGTGTTGGGAAATCATGGGAAGACGTGGATGTGGTCTTCAAGTTCCAAACTTGCATAATTGTGTTGCCCATAGCCTGTCAATTGCACTGCAATAACTGACAAATGAGAAAGCTTTTATCAGTATTTGCATAGTGTGGGAACCAAACAAACCAATTTTGCAATTTGTGACTGCTTAATTATGTGTTTGGAGGCCAGGCCTGTTGCAGATAGCAAAACAAGTTTAATTATGTCCCACAGTGAAAGGTTTAAAAGTCTTTTAAAAGGTTTTACAGCATTAAAAATGCACTTAATATTTTGTTTATTGCTGGACACAATAAATTACACACATTCTGCTTTGCATATCTTCTTAACCAGCAAACTTCTGGTATGGGGGGTTTGAGGGGTACCTGGGGAGAGGAAAGGATCCCTCTCCAGTTGCCCCCAGTACATTTCATAGCAGCTCCCTGTCCAATAGCACATGTCCTCTCACAAGAACTGTATCTTCTGTAGCTAGTGGGAGTAATTTCCTTCACCTCCTGGCTTCAGGCTGCTGCTGCTGGACTATTTGCGCATCCGTAGCAGTACGGCTGCCAGGGGATTTCAGAGGGGGAGAGCAGGAGGTGGTGGCTTTGCTTAGGCCACTGCACTGATCAGAGAGGGGATCAAAAAGTACCATTTCAGAAGGGATTTTCCTTCCTCTTACTCTCTCCGTCTAATTTCCCTCCAGAGTCAGTTGACAGCCAGTTGTTATTCTCCTTCTCTCCTCCCTTGTGTTCCAGGGAGGAAAGAAAGGTGGAAAAGGAGCAGGAGGCTGCAAGCACAGTAATTCAAGAAGGATGTCCGTACAGAGGACATACCTTGTCATTGTGCTTGGCCTCTGCCTTCGGCAGCATCAGCTGGCACCATGGTGCACATTACACCCATGTATCAGCTGATGCCATGGCAGATATGCAGGCCCCCAGTCCCATTAAAATTCAAATCTCTCCCTGCTCTAACTTCCCACAGACAGGTCCCATCTTGGATAGTCTCTGTCAGGAAATAGCACAGGAAAAATATACTGAAGTGGTTGCGGTACTAAATATTCGGTGGTGAGCCTTCCTCCACTGAGCATGCCCTATCTGGAAATCCAGTTGGCTTGATTTACATCTTCTGCTTTAGTCTCTTTCAATCTTCAAATTCTTTCTGGACTATTTCTTACCCTTTTTAAGTGAGGAAGCACTTGACCTTTCTTCCAAGACCATCTTGTCCAGTGCTGGCATCTCAGCTTAGAATCATAGAATCATTAAGGTTGGAAAAGACCTCTAAAATCATTGAGTCCAGCTGTCAACCCAACACCACCATGCCCACTTGCTGCAACCAACTGAAAACGAGATCAGCCTTTGGAAGTTCAATTATGAATGTTTCACTGTGTTGGTTGCTTCCACACATAGGAGTGGCTACCTAAGTTTCAGATTTGTGTGGTAGATTCATTGCAGATAGAAGCAGGCAGCAAAAAACATAGCAACTAAAGAACTTACTGTGAGCCATGACCCAGAGGTTGAAACATACTGCTTTATGAAACAGTTTTCTCTAGGTGATGTGCCAATTTTACGTGAATAGCAGTTGTCTATTCCTTTGGCAGAAGAATAACTTCAGTTGCCAGTTGAGGTTTGTCTGTTGTAATGGAGTTGTTAGCTATGCTGTGAATTAGTCTCTGATTCTTTCGTGGTTCATTTTAAATATATCAGAGGTTGGGCTGGAGAAATCAGCCTAAGGGTTGATGTTGTCCAGTGTATTGGAGAGCTGAGCTGCTTTTCTGTGGATTCCTACAGAAAAGGATAAAAGAGGGAATTTTGGTGAAGTTTACAGGGAAGGCTAGGAAAGATGCAGGCAAAGCTTTTCTCACTGCCACTATGGCATCTGCTGACCCAAATGCCTACTGTAACAAAAGGGTATAACCACGTCTTATTACAGAGTGATCATTAGATGTGATGCCATCCAATTAACTCCTGAATCACTTTTACTGACTGGAAGGTTGGGAAGGCAACTGGGGAGATGAGATGTCTGTTCCTCATGTCACTGTTTCTTTTAGAGAGTTGCAATGCATGAGGGGAGAAAGTGACTAAATCAAATTTAGTCCCACAGCTAATGCAAATTATAGGTTATATACAGAAATGTACAACATGGTGAATGCGATGTTTAAACAATAGGCTGACTAAATCTTAAGGAGCACTCCTATATGTTATGTACAGCACAATACCAAGGGTAGAATTTTTAAATAACGGTCTGCATAAATATGAATTTAAGTTACAAAAAAAAAAAAAAAAAAAATCTTATCAGTCCTGAAACTCAAGGTAATTTTCTATCAATAACTACCAAGAGACAATTTCTCTACTGCAGCTAGGAAAAAAAATTAGAGTCTGCCAATCTGTAAATTCAGGGGCTCTGGATATTGTCTCCTTCACCAAGACAGCTTCCAGCTCTGGACTGCCAAGCCAGAGTAAACATATAGCCTTCAGCCTACCTTCCCAGGTGATTGCATCTGCCCCGCATCCCAGTCCCTGAGTCCTGAGCCAGTACAAACAATGTTTGCCTTCTAGTCATGGTCCGACCCCGGATCAGGCAGCCACCAAGGGGAATTCTTAGAATAAGCATCACCAAGCTGCTGTAGCAATATCGCTTGGATCCAGGGACCTCCCCCAGACCACTGTTACCTTGTTCTCATCACGTTTCACAACTTCTGCTCCCAAAATGCCAAAAAACATTTTGAGAAAAGACCCTACTGTCCTCCTTAAAGAGAAAATATCTCCAAGGCCGCACTTACTGTAAGCTATAGTTTGCTATAAAATGCTCCACTATTTTTACAGAGCTGGGTGTAGTGGAAATGAGCAATAATTAGGAGTAGAACAGATGAACTTCCTTTGAACTTACTGGTTCCTTTAAATTTTGATAAAAACTTCTTATCTTTAACCTTTATCTCTAATTCTTGTGCTTGGAGAGGGGCTGACGTTTTGAGCTTTTTTTTTTTTTTTAATCCCCAGTCATTCTTTGCTGAGAGAGAAAGTACAAAATCAACAGAGAAAGGAATTTTATTCTGCAGCTTTTAAAGAGGGCAAGGGCATTGCAAGCAATGGAGATTAAAAAAAGAAAATTAAACTATAAAAAAGTACTTGACAGTGTCTCCTCTGCACTTATTGGAATATGCTGCTCAAGCTAAAAGAGAGGGCAAGAGGTAATCTTTGCTCTGCTATTTGCTTTTAATATGATCATGTTTTTGGCTCCCACTACATCTAATGCTGCTTGTATCATTCAAACACACACCTCATTATCTCATGTTAAATGTTGAGCTGCTGGAAAACCAATTGTAGTGGGTAGTATGCCTCTGAGGTTATGATATACAGGGAAGATGTAAGCTCAAAATATGTTTGCAATCAGTGACAATGCTGCTAATGTATTATTACACTATTTGTCTTGTTCTTAGTCATAAATATTTTGGTTTTTAAGCTTTAAGGCAGCTCAGCATTGGAAGCTAAGTTTCACGTAACTGGTTTAGCTATTGTTCTGATGTTTATCTCAGATGCACTAACTTGTGTGTAGTCTGCAAAATCAATAAATAAAATGTGTAAACTTAGTTGGAGATTAGCGGGTGTCTTTTAAGCTTTCTTCATATGGTAAGTATAGAGCTAATTTGAAAATCATACAGCTAATTTGAACAAGGGTGAGGGAGAAATTAGGTTTCACTCTCTAAGCCTTGTTTTTAGGGATTGAAAAGCTAGGTCCAGGTTCAATGCATCATTCTTGAAGCACTGAACAAAATCAGTCTTTGTTCTTCAGTGAAACTTATCTGCAGAGGAGCTGCATTACTTCCTGTGAAATACAGCGCTGCAGATGTGCTTTGCTAGTCGTCCCTCTGCTTTTGCTTCCTTTGGTCAAGTAGTCAAGAATAGACACTTTGTGCTGGAGTGAAAATGATGCTGCCTCGTTTGCCCTCTGCTGAGACAGAGCCCTGCTCACCAAAGGAGCATGACTTCCTGCCAGTTACTCTGCTGTTTGTTTATTTGTAAAGCGTAATGGGATATCACTCAGTGAAACCAAAGTCTCCCTCCTTCAAGCCTCAGAAAAAGAGGCAGCAGGTTCTCAAGCAAGTGCGAGCAACCTGAACTGATGCTGTAAATGCATAAATGTAGGCAAGAAGCAAATGGAGACAGTGGATGTGGTAGACAATAATTGAATAGTTTAGCTCTAAGAAACGTATGATCAGAGTTCAGGAGATAGCTGGTCCCACTTTAACAAGCCGGAATATAAGAAAGTGAATTGTAACAAATTAAGACTTCAAGTGGTTGGGTTATAAACTAGAATAGAAATTGATTTTATAATAGTGTCTTGCATACTCCAAATATCCTGAAGTGCTTTATGTTTTAAATAGAGTAAATGCATAGCAAAATGAATTGCCTATTATGCACCAAATAGTACATTTGTTATTAAATCTTAGAATAGAACAGATTTTACAGATTTTTTCTGTAGGTATTTATTTAGCATAAAATTTATTTCATAGTATGAAATTGTCCAGAAACCAAATTCACATTCATGGCCCCTTTGTGTTAGGTGCAGTATAAATAGAATTACTAAGATCTCTACCCCAAATAATCTGTGTTGTTATAAGGCAAAAAGCACAAAGGTTGGTGAAAACATCCAGCTTTCTATATTTGTCTCTATATATCTTTGTATTATATTGTCCCAGTTAAGTGGGATGAATCAAGCATTTTCTGGCTTGCAGATTGCCACAGTGGTGGGTTTGAAAGCAGAGGGTGTAAGTGACTTTTCTGATATACGTGGGGCAGGATGGAACTGCAGTCTAAAGTCTGACGTGAATTACTGTGTTCTCAAAGGCTCTCTTTTTATAAAAACTCAGAGTTTCTCTTTTGCTGAGTTACATCACTGGATTCAGCAGCAGCAGCTCTTACCAAGTATTTCCATTCTGCCCCTTTGGGAGCGGGTCTGGAAGCAACACAAGGAGAAAGCTAACTGGTTTGGATTGGGGTCACAGGAGCTAGACAGGGCATGGCCAGAGGACTAGAGTGGGGCAGGGCAAGGGAATAACAGAATGAAGTGGGAGGAAAAAGAAACCAGAAATACACTGAGAATGCAAAGAGGCCACAGTCATGGAGCAAGGGAGGTTTGAGCAGAAGCTTGGATATGTGAAGAGATGGGAATACCTATGGGATAAGTTTGCGTTGCTATTGATTGCAACTAAGACTGCTGAGCAAGTTGATCCGGACTTGGGGAAGCTGCTGACTGCAGGTCTGAGGAATAATGAAGTGCAGAAAAGGTAGGACAAGGGGATGTGAGAGGAGATGGGGACTCAAAATGTCCCATCCCTTCATATTCATCCCCAGGGAGGATGGCAACCTGCTGTTGCTGTCAGTGAGATATTGGCAGAGGTATGAGTGGACAATATGAGAGTCCAGACCCACTGAGGACCTGTGGAGCTGTCAATATAATGCATTCTGATGAGACACTGGAGGGGACAGCGTTTAGTTTTCTTAAATTTTTCACTCGGTTTAATTTAATACAAAGGCAGTTATAGCAATGTATGTTTACAGACTATGCAAGTGTTTTGCATTGTTTGACACACAATGCTTTCCTATTTTCTCTGATTTTGCATAGGTCCAGTCAGCTTTCCCAGTAACTTATTCTTGGCTCATATTTGTGGTGTGACATTTTTGATAAGTATTGTCTGGGTTAATCCACTGTGGAATAATCTTTTGGATTATCCACTGGAGGCCTGGTCTTCCAGCACAAACACAAACAAGCTCCAGTTAATGCTGTTTCCCTTTAGGAAGGTGATCGCTATATTCTCAAGTGAAGCAATTACAAGAAGGAACCTGATTCTGTGTGTGTTTGGGTTTTTTTAAAGACAAAATGAGGTGCTGTAGGCAAAAAAATATCCGATCCTGACTGAGAGTATGTATGTGCATAAAGATGCTGCTCTACGTTTCTACAAAGATAGAATGAGGGGCAAAATAATTCATTCTGCCTCATTTGGAACATATTCAGGTACTGTAGGTTTGGAAGTCTTACTCAGTGTGAGGTTTATGTAAACTTTCGAATAAAGGCCATGAATGTGCGCCTGCATGTTTCCATGTGAAAGCAAATATATATAATGTGTGCCATGTATCAGTCACCTTTTTGTGACAGGGTGGCCTTAGAAGGAATGGTTTTATTGCAGTAAGTGCAACAAGCTTCTCTTTAGTTATAAAAATGTAATTGTTATTTTAGTTATATCAGAGAAACCTGTGAACCTCCACTAGGTTGGTGCACCTTAAAAATAGTTCTTGAAGACTAAAAACTGTAGTTGTTTTTTCCCATCCTTTGATAAACAATTCTCCCTCTGCTTCCTGTGATGACTGTTTCACTTTCACGACTCAGGATTTGCCCTGTTACTGAAAAGTATCTGTAACTTGTAGGCATCTCATTGCTTTATGTTTCATCTTAACATAATGTTGTGCCAATTATTTACATTGAATCCTCATATTATGATGATAAAAGCTTTGGTCCTGGTAAGCATCCAGGAGCAAGACTGTCTAACCAAGGTGTAGGCAAATAATTTGCAAAACTGAGTGAAAAAACAGGTTTTAGTCAACAGTCTAGTGAGGTTTTGTGGGAAGAAGGGAGGGGAAAGAAAGCATGATCCCAATTGACTTGTCCACAGCTAACTGACAGTGAGGTTCATCTCTTTTACTGAGATCTATTTTCTAGAATTATTATTGGAACAACATTTTGTGTAAACATTTATATGCGAGTATACTTGTAGCTCTTTGCATTCTGTGAAGTGCTTCTTTAGTATCTGCTTATCTAGAGAGAGTGTGACAATAATTTTTATCCAGTGGAAAATAACCTGGTGTTCTGACAGGTTTTGGATTGCCTTGAGGTGGTTGAGGACACAGCAATGACCCGGCTCAAGTTGGGAGAAAGGGAAGGCCGTGCAGGCAGGAGAGTGCATCCCATACAAGCCAGCACTAATGGGCAGGGCTACCAAAGTTCCAGCACCATCCCCAGAAATCTGCTCTGGTGCCTGTTCAGCTGAGCATCAAGTTCATAGTCATTAGACTGCAAGAAGCCTGGGATCTCTGAAATGGGAATACTGCTGTATAGATTTTGAGCCAGAGGCTCAACAGAAAGCTAATGAGGAAGGACTTGGATTCTCCATTTTACCTTCCTGTGTAAGCCATATTCTTACCCCTGTATTCCCTTCTTATCAAATAGATTTCTAGTCTTGCTCAAATACAAGAAGCTATTCTTGATAAGCTTAGCCTGTATGCTAAGTGTAGGGCTTGAAATATGCTCTTACCTACTCCCTGTAGCTATTTGTCTGCATTACCTCATGCAAACAAGAGAACTTTTTTCTTCTGCTTCTTATTGATCCCAGTAGGTGACTTATACTGAGGGAAGAAACACCTGATTTATTGGTCACTGGTCCCCCTTCCTGAGGACTCAGCATCTGAAATAAATTGAATGTACTTAGACCCAGACACAATTGTTTGTGTGTCTTGTCTTTACAATAAGAAAAAAAACCTCTGAGGCAGATTCAAAGTGTCATTAGTGTCATGCTATAAAATAAAGAAAATGCTACACAGATAAGAGAACCACATTTTCAATTCTGGAAATAGCTTGCAAGCTATTAGGTGCAGGACAAGATATAGAACCACAGATTTAGAAAGGAAAAGTAAAGAAAGATTGGTGCTGAGGAACAGAGGGAAGAAGCAATCTCCGACCGTGATGTCCGGATTGTCCATCCTGAGATGAAACTATTCCTTTGAGAAACATGAGGAGACAGCAGTATTATTTGGCAAGATTTTGTGCCTTGTTCTCTCTGCCTTTGAAAATCAGTCTCGAGGAATCAGAAGCTGACTACAGCTGATCTGATGGAGTTTCTCCCGTGATAGGAGAGCCCCAGTGGCAACTCTGGGTCCTCTTCAGGAATGAAGTGTCAGGAGGTACGATGGGGAAGGACTAGAGTGCCCTGCATTCAGCGTATCATGTGGGCTGGTGCATAATATCTATGGAGCCAGCTACTACAAGGAAAGACTTGCTCCTTTTGCATCTTGGAAATCAGGGAGGTGTAACATGCTATTTCTGTGCTTTCCCTTTTTTTTTTTTTTTCCTCTTCTCTTCTTCTGCACACAGCAGTCAAATCAACTTGGTTTCTCTGGGATGTCTGCAGCCCAGTAGATAAGAAACAAACGCCTCCCATAGTGAAGGCGACTCATTCCAGCCATTTGGTTTGAGTTGAATGGTAGATCTCAGAAAACATGTTTTCCATTCATGAAAAGAAAAAAAAAAAGCTACTCTCAATACTTTCCAATGTTATCCTCTAGAGCCTTGAGGGCCATGTGTCACGCACCCTTACTTTGTAGGTCTTGCTTTTATAGGCTCTGTTTTTCACTCCCAGAGATTTATTGTCCCAGTGAAGAAACAGTCTGGATATGCCTCTGCAGTGGAAATGTAGCCATGTATTTGCTAAGAACAAGCTTGTGGTTTACCAGAATATTTCTGTTTCCTTCTGAGGTTTCCAGCTAATGAAGGGGAATTTATCCAGTACATTTATTGACATTAAAATAAGAGTTGCAGTCCATAAATAATCCCATTGTTGTTTTAGTTTGCAGTTTAAAACATTTTGTCAGCAGCATTGTCGTCTACTGTGACTCAGCTTGTGTTTTTGCTCACAGTATCAGAGCTTGCTGGTAACGGAGACATACATTCCAGCTGTTCCTAGCAAGTACATTTTGAAAGCATTCCTGAGCTTTTCAGCACTAAGCGCATCTGATCGCAAGCATGGATACAAGTTCACAGTTATTCCTTACTTGACATCTATGAAGATAAAAGCACAGCACCTGGACTGATTTCTGGGTTCATACAAACTCCTGCCAATGCAGAGCTGGGACAAAGCCTGTGAGGGACAGGTGATGTGGCAGCACAAGGGCCACCACCTTTGTTTTACTAACAGGCATTCAAAATGGCAAGTCAACGTTGAAAAGTTGAGAGTGCTGGCCAGAAGGGGGTCATGATTAGGCTGAAAATAGGGTGCAAGTTATTCCTTAGCAACTCCCATGAATGTCCCTGGCCCTGTCCCCGCCTCTAAAGGAGTCTTCTAGACAGAACATGTCGTGTTCTTAATGGTTGATCCCTGTGTCAGGCAAAGACTGCAGTGCATCGAGGCACACTCTAATTCCTGCACCCATATCTTTTAATCTGCATCCTGTAGTGCTGACCAGTGCTTTCATATCTGTCAGTCAGAGTTATCCTTTGCAAAAGGAAGTCCCTTAGCACAAGGAAGAAGTCAGGTCTTCAGAATTAAGGCAATAAAGAATTAAGTTCATAATGGAAATGTCCAGTGAATACAAGAAACAATATAAAAGTTAGAATCTCTATATAACCTCCTCTTTGCTAGCAGTACACCACGTTTTGAATTAGATTTGATTTTCAAAAGTCTGAAGTAATAGATTTTCATTAGTTCTAAACTCATGAAAAATTTTCAACTTGATTAGTTGAAGCTTTTTTCCCTTCTTGGTGGGTTGGTTTTTTTGATCAGCTAAGACTCCTGCAGATTTTTAAAACCTGTTTTGAAAAATAAAAGGAACAACACAGGAAGAGACAAGTGCTACAGACTTCATCTCCAAAATTCCTTTGTCTGTATGACCAGTTAACTGAAAAAAGGATATGTTTTGAATAAACTACACTCAGACATTTCTCTTCCATGATGTGATGTCCAGTGGCATAGATTACAGAAGAGTGTAAATATATCTTAGGGTCACCAAAGTCTTATCTTGCTGTAAAATGTTCAATAATCCAGATCCAATTCAATGGATTATACAGGACTTGCTTGTAAAATTTGCTTACATGCAGCTCAGCCCTTCCCAAAGCACTTCTCCAGGCATTTGCCTACGGTGTTCAGCCTGCTGGCTGCCATTCAAGAGGTATTATCAAGAGGACAAGTTTGACACTCAAGAGGTGAAGCAAAGAAATAGGCAGGTATTTAAACAGACATATGAGCCAGCAAATAGGAGTGGGTTTAGTATTAGTAGCATTTTAATCTTGTTCTCCGAACAAAAGAGGATTTACTTATTCATGGCTCAAGAATTACAAATTAATGTGTGGAACTGGACTTAGCACTGAGGGCACTGGAAATTTGTATGATTCAGTGTATTTATTGTTTTAATTGTTCATATTTCCTTTGCTTTGAGGGATTTGGTCTTTGAGATTAATGTGATGGTCACTGCCACATCTGTCTTGGATCCCTTATTCCTCAAGAATAGCCCTAAGCAGAGAGCATTACAGAAGTCTCTCATTAGGAAGGAGTAGTCGAGTCTTTTACGTAGCTATAGATAATAAAAGGCACAAATTTAGCACTGCTGCCTGAAAGTCCACCAGCACTGTTGGACTCAGTAGGTCCTATGCAAGAAAGCCATTTCCAGGGAGACTTTGGGCACTTGTCTATCCCTCCTGATTAATAGTAAAATCTTTTTTTTTTCCACTGTGAGCCACTTGCAGCAAATCCTTATCAGAAACTGGAAGAATAAGTAAAAATCAAAAGCATAGATTCAGAGATTAGTTTCCTATGGCATGTGACATTGCAATCTTTGAATCCAAAAGTAGTCCTCAGTTCCGAGGCGTTACCTACAAACTGAAAAGAAGGAGGGATATGAGACTTCCCTATGCCTATATGAATAAATAGTCTACCCTAGTCATGTATACAGCAAGCACCAGTACTCAGCCTCCAATGTCTGACCAAGCTAATGTTAGAAGTGTGCAGAGCTTCATGATTTTACCTGCTAGCCTGCCTCTCTTCCCATACCCTGCTGTAGACCTCAAGTATAGAAACTGTGTGGTGCAATCCCACAGTTCCCACTTGTGGTCCTTGGGTCCTTCTGCATCCCTCTTCCTACTACATGGAAGCAAGCTTGCATAGAGAGACCCAGAAGGGTTGTTTCTCACAGCACCAGAGAACGTGAACTATATTTTACTCATGGTAAAACAGGACATCTTAAAGATAGGCAATGTATGCAGCTATAGCAGATGTTTCTGAATACACAGGCAGAAAACTTAGAATGAGGTTACGGTATGTGTTAACGTTAGCTATAGCTCAAATATAGCAGCAGTCATTGTCCAGTTGCACCTCTGAAGATGCTGAGAAAAGATAAAACCCAAATAAGGGGCTCATCTAGTAATTGGGTTTCAGGTGACTTAACAGTTATTCTTGATGTGTAGTGTCAGCCACTCATGACAATAATTTCAGAGCTGTAAAAACAGATTGGAAGGGACTAAGAAAATTAAAGGAACAAGCTATTCTGTATTTTCTTTCATGATAGCATTACCTTTGAAAGAATAAATCATTTGGCGACAGGATGGTGAATGATTATGGCTACATTCAGCAATTGTGCCCTCCCTGGGCAAAGGCTTAAATATTGACTTGCCTCTCGTATGTCGGGAATCTGTTTCATGATGATAATTTACTTCCTTAATTATCTGCAATTGATTTGCATAAGAGTCATATTGAGATTATTATATGACATGAAAACTGTCAAACATTGTTAATTTAAACAAGTTTTTAAATCAGCCAATCTTAAACCAACTGTATATTATATAGAATTCAATAGCAAAATAAAAATTCTGTCCTCCTGAATAAGATTTTTTTCCAATTGGCTGGCACACGGAACAAGTTCATCTTATATATGCCAATTTACAAATATGTCCAATAATAGTGGAGGGAGCAACTGTTCCACAGCTCTGCCAGTGTTCATCAGACACAGTGACAGTAGCCACATCATTAATCTCATGGTATATTAGAAATAAAGTCACTGGAATGGAATGGTGTCAAAGGATAAATGTTTCCCCCTTTGAAAATAAACTTCTCAGTTTCACCTCATTGTGTTGTCTTTTTTTTTTTTTCCCCCCCTTTCCACCCGCCCTTCTATAAATCCTTTGGTTTCACCTGGCATTTAGGTAACAGTAGGAGCCCAATATCCTATGTCAGAGCTCATTCTACAGTTATCAGTTTAGCATACCCTTAAATCCCCACAATTGCTGTGCCAAGACCAATCCTTTCTCTGAGAGGTTAAACATATGCATTACATATTGAAACAATGTAAGTAGCATGTAATTAGCCTTGTTTATGCATTCTCACTTTGAATTATACTTTAAAACTGATGATGTTTTTCAAGGCACTTCATGTTAGAGAGACTTAAATGAGCATTCATCTTGTCATTTTTAACTTTATTCATAAATAACACTCTAAATATATTTGAGTGGTTTATTCCATTAGATCCCAAGAACCAACGTACACATTCTTCCCTTAGAGGATACAGTTCTTAATAAAACATTCTTTAAAATTATAAAACCTGTGAACGTGGCAATTAAATTTACAGTGTCATCGACAACTTTAACAAAAGATGTTTCGGGGGGGAGACACACACCTTTTTTCTGTCCGTTTTTTTTTTTTTTCCTCCTCTTTTTCCCTTTTTTTAAAGTCTTGTTCCATAAGGATTATAGCTCCCCCGCTGTTTGGAAAAGATAATTTCACTTGTTATACTAATAACTTGAGCAGGGAGAAGGCTGGCTGGGTGAATGGAATGCACTTCACTGCACATCTTGGCTTCGCTAGAAATCGGAAACAGATGGTCCTTGCGGCTGGCTTCCCACTCGGGCCCGCTCAGTGCCAGCCTGTGGTCGTTGGCTGGTTGCTGCTGGCACTGTGTGACTTGAACATAGTAGGACAGTGGCAAAAGAAATCAAATCTTTTTCATTGAGCAGCAAACTGTAATGAAATTTGACAGATCTGACATTCTATACCCAACATCTAGTTAGAATATATTAACCTTTTAGTTTTCTTGAGCTCCTCTCCTACTAGTTATGAATCTCCTTATTAGTTTTGCAGTGGCTCTGGAGATGGCAGGAAAGCAATTATCTTCTGGAGGCCCTCTAATGTTAGAGCTAAATAAATATTTCAAATAGTAAAGGAAATGCGGGGCTTCTAACTCCTCCCAAATCCTTATACAAAAAAGCTAGTAATAGAAATAATGGTTAGACACTCTTGTTAATACTTCATTCTAGGAAGAAAAAAGAAAATAATAGTAAGATGATATTCCACACCCATTTACCCAATAAGAATATTTTCTGGGTACGTCTTGTATCCCCACCTCAGTGGGGTAACACTACCTTTGATCCAGCTGCATCAAAACTGAGTTTGTGGTTTTGATGAATACTTTTATTTTTAATTCTATGAATTTGCATTTACTTAGATGTTTTAAACTGGTCTAGGGCAGAAGTCCCTCTTTCCTTCCGAAGGCTTTTCCCAGGTATGAGCTTGATATTAGCTTTTCTCCAGATTAGTCCCTGTTTAGTCCTTCTCAAGAGGTCGTGTTGGCTGTCACACGGACCTTGAGCCAGCAAAGTGCGTACTCCTAGGGGATGGGTACCTCTCCCAGAGGAAGAGCATGTTGAAATGTTGTTCTGAGTTATGGTCACAGATTAGGAAATAGTTGGTTATATTTAGACTTAAAAGTAAATCTGGTTTATGTTCCTTTACAATTTGAGAAGAATTTTTACTTATTTTTAAAAAATGTTTGTATGTGTCATTCCTTCCCCTCCACTCCTTTCATCTGTTCCTCCTGTTTCTTTCAGACATGAAGTCACAGCACTGTCTGTGATGTCAGTGTGTTTCCATATTGACAGACTGTTCTGTCAGAAACAAGATCTTGATGCTTGTTTCAGATGAGGCAAAAGGGAGATACAGATGGCAAGAAGAAAATCAAAGGAGTGAGAGGGGAGCGGGGAGAAATACACACAACAGAGCGACAGGGGGAAATGCAGAGTCCAAAGACAACTTTCCTGCGGAGGGGAAAGGACTTAGTTCCCTGGGTTCAGCAAGATCATCCAAAATGTGTGTGTCGTCTTGAGTATCCAGTAGAAACTTTACTGTTGCAGTCGTTTTGGCTCGGGAGTCCTTGAAGGTGCAGGAGCAGTGGTCACATGCGCTTCTCTCCTTGTTTACGCCTTCAGCAACAGCAGATCTGCTTGATTGAAGGCGGGATTATAGGATTTCCAAAAGCTAGAACACACACTTGTTGTCAGCAACTTTGCATAAGTTCAGAGGCTGTCCAAAAATCAACTGCTTGCTCTCACATGGCACTTGAACTAATTGTCACTGTTCAAGATAAGAAAATCCTCTTCGTAACTCATCTAAGTTCAGGCTTCCCAAGGAAAACGCCTCCCAAATTAGGAACAGATCTAAAATCACACTGTTGCAATCAGCTGAAAAGTTCAGAGCAATTGCAACTGAAGAAATAGGGGGAGGCAAAGGGAATAAAGAAAGGGTTAATGAGCAGTAGATACCATGCAATTAATAAGTAATCTAGTAAAGAGTACTAAGATCTTAAAGATATGTCTAGCACTGGGAGCTACACGCAGTTCTGCCGCGTTCCTTTTACCGACGCGAATAGTAGAAGACAACATTTGGAGAAACCACCCGCTATGCCAACATTTCTAATGCTCTCATGCATTCAGTTTCCAGTAGACTGTAAAATGCCAGCTTGATATAGTCATCCGAATTAATATACTTTATTAGCCTTTTTTAGCATTCATTCCCGGTTTCATACACTCGATAGCAACAATGACCTCATCCGAATGTGCTGCCGAGGGGAGATAGAGAGGGGCACGCTCGTGCTGTTTGTGCTGCGGCAGGTAACTCTGCTCAACAATTAAGCAAATTATTTTTGGGTAGTTGGCCAGTTCTCCAGTAGGAAGTCAGAAAGCAACTGGCAAGTACTTCAATTCATTGCTTGAGGCCTAAAGCTGTCGGAAGACAAACGTTTTCTCCCATAGCCCACAAACACATACACCTAACTTATTTCCAACTTGAAATATCACTCATCTATTGCAAGCATTTTTATTTTGCAGCTGTGTCTGCACAAATGTCTATGCTGCACGAAGGCTTTTTCTTTCTTCAGAACAGATCTGATTTAGAAGCAAACATCTTTGTGGCTTATTAGTCTTTGGAAGGCATCGTTTTGTCCCAATACTATTCACAGGGAGTGTTGTGCAGAATGCTGATTGACAAGAGTTAAATTCAAAACATGTAGCCATTTTCTGGTGTGTGGTTTTTTTCCTGATTGAAGGAAAACTACTTAGATGTTTGTTTCCAAAACGGCATCTGTCAGCAATCAAAGGGGAAAAATTGCATAAAACAAATGCAATTGTTTGGAGTAGCATTTCCTGGATCATGTTAAATGCTTGATTTCCTCCCCATTATGCTCACCAAATAATTTTATTTTCCACAATAATTGCAATATTTAACATGTTGTATTTAATCTTGTTTTAATGCTATTAACAACAGCCGCTTATGAAAGGAATAATTGCTCTATGGGTAAGAACCCACCATCCCCAGCATCAGAAAGAACAATGGCAAAGTTAACTGCACCTAATTGTTCTGAATTTAAAATGCTGTTAACCAACAGCACTCCTCATTTCTTTGCACATAACCACGATACTGTCAGGAAGGAAATGGTTTCATGCTTCTGTCATTCATAAGCTGAAAAGTGTATGCTCTTCTAAAAAATATTTATTCGGTGTGTTTGTAATTAATATTATAAGTAAAGTCATATATTGGTATAGGAAGAAGAAGTACTCTCGAAGCAGTGGTTAATACAGCAATCAAGAGAAAGTTTGTCAGTAGATCTATAACTACATCAGATGATGAAAAACCATATAGACCTTATAGAGATTTATCAGAACTTGACCGGAATGACGTGCAGCATAACTGGATATGAAATACTAAATAAATAATAAGCAGGGTGGATAAGTTGTTTGGTTTGAGAGGTAGGAGCAGAGAGAGCATAAAATTGAATCTGACACCAATTCAAAGGCTGATTGTTACTTAAGCATTTTACTTTACGTTTTGCGTAATTATTTGGAGGGAGGTTTTTTCCCATAAGCAGCAAGCCACAGAAAGGACAGGTAGCGTTAACGAACCTGCAGTAACAGAAGACGATAAATGCTTTGGCCAGCCAGTGCAAGGACAGTTCCTGGCACAGTGTCCATTTTTTTTTTTCCTGGACTCAGACTAAAACTTAACACTTCCCATGCTAGTCAGACCCTTTCCTGTAAATGGCTGTGGGATTGTACCTGCTATCTGGAGCAAAAAAGTAAGTTGGGATGCTAAGTAGTTGCATGGATCATGCACTAATGTATTTTTTGTGCAGTCCAAACAGATTGTTAAGGCTGGGGCAAAAACAAAGACTAACCCCTGCATGTTACATTAGCAGTTTGTGTTTACCCTAAATCATTTGCTTATCATCTCTCACATCACAGAAATCTGAAGGTATTATTGAAGCTCAATGAAAGTTGGTTCTGTTCTGTATTGAATGACAGTTTTGTAATCTATGCAGCCCAGAATTATCATTTTGCTGTAGCCAAGTAGTTAAACAATAGTTAGTACACAAAACAATCAAATGAAGAATTGTGCGCCCACAAGCTCCCCTTTTTGATACAAACAGAAATGGATATTGTTTAAAATAGAGTGGATATTTTTAATACATTTTCCTCTTGCATGCAAATAGCGAAAAGATTTGCAGAGTGTAGCTGTTTCTGAGTGAGCAAGTTATATCAGCCATAGCTCAACAGACCTAAGAAATATTCCTGGCGAGAGTCCGTTCGCCAGTTCAGAAGTTCATTTTTTTGAGCACTTCAGGAAAGGCACTACTGTATAGATTGAAGTGCCCTGTTATTAAGTGGTGGTGGTCATAGCTGAGCAACCGTTGCTCCGTGTGATACAACGGGGTGATTTAAATGGAAAGCATTCACTGCCTGTTTAATAGTCAGCTGTCATAAAAGTAATACTTTTGTTGGTTTTACATTGCACCAGAAGAAGTAGCAAACAGAGATGGGAAAATGCATGATTCTCTTTTACTTTGTTTTCCAGGAAAGTATTTTAATATTGGACAATAGCAGGATTTCATAACTTTTCAGAACTATTTGGTTTAGAGTTGTCTTTTTCCAAGTTATCTGTCAATTCCTCACGTAAATTTTGAATGTTGCAGAGAAGTTTTGCAGGAGGGAGAAACAAACCTCTGTGAGGCTTTGATGGTTATCACCTGATGGTATTAGGAAGTGTAACATTAAAAAACAGTTTTAAAAAATATGGTAGCAAAACTACATTAAAAACAAAAAAATGTAGGAAGGGAATTATTCAGTTCTTAGGGAGCACTTTGGCCATTTGAACCTTCATATGAAAAGTCATTCATTTAAACAGTAAGATCTGGTATCTAAAATCAAGAAGGAACAGAGCGCCAAAACTTTAACGTCTCAAAAAAATGAAAGAGCGTTTGATTCCTTCAGAAAGCTTCTGTCACTGAATTGAGAAATAAACTTGAACAGTTCGTACTTTTGTTTTGCCTTTCACTGCTTAAATGATTATATGCACAATTATGAAAGAAAGAAAGAAAGAAAGAAAAAGAAAGACACAATCTTTTTCTTTTTTTGCTCAGTTTTTCCCCCCACCTCCCTCCCCCCCCCCGGTCACGTACATGAGAAAAGTAGCTGCGATAAACAGATACTGAATCAGACTGAAAGTCTTTAAAAAAAAAAAAAAAAAAAAAAAAAACACCCAAAACATTGCATGATAGTCTCTAAGCAGTTCCATCTGTCAAGCAGAAATTTTAGGCTAATAGCCTGTGGCGATCTCCCTCCGCAGTCCACTACCTGCCTTTGTCCTATTAAATCTCCTTATTCTTCTTAAAAAAGAAAAAAGAGGAAAGGAAAGAAAAACCTTGCAGACCAAAATCATCTGAGTGATGAAGCCCTAATTTTGACCGCCTCTCTTTGATGTTGAGCAGTGGGTTCTTATTTTTTAAAAAAAAAAAAAAGGAGGGAGAGAGGGAGAGGGGGAGAGAGAGGGAGAGAGAGAGAGGAGAAGACAGTGCTAGGAGCAGATGACTTTTCATCTCCACTTCACCTTGCCACTGGGTCTGTGAGAGATTGGTTCATTGTCAAGGAGATTTTTTTTTTTTTACCCATGATTCCATATGGTATGGACCGGGCTACATGTTGCCCAACATGCCAGTGCAAATGTTTTCTCAATTAGGTGTCTTATCTCCCGTGAGTTAGCATCAGATGAAGCTTGCTGACAGCATAATGGCAGGGAAAACCTCCGACGGCTCCATCAAATGGCAGCTCTGCTACGACATCTCGGCCAGAACTTGGTGGATGGTGAGTTGGCAGCAGGGCTGCTTTTTTTTTTCTCCCTTTTCTACTTTCCCTCCCTCTTTGACAAAATGTCCCAGACCTCACATTTATCAAATTAACATTTGATTTTTTTCACACTCTTCAGTAGAGCAGCCTCACACTTGTCCCACTTGTGTGCTTTCCCCTGTGTAACAGGAGACCGTTAATGTGCACTACAGTTTCCAGAGGGAAGCTTTTTCAATTCTCCTTAAGGGGGGGGGAGGAAAAAAAAAAAAAGTATGCAAAGAAGTAGTTTGAAAAAGCCTTGTGCAGAGTAACTTGTCTCAGTCGGCTGCCTAACGCTCAGTTTGTTTTACTTTATCTGCTGCTTTCAAGCGTTTGTGTGCGTGTGCATTTGTTACCATGCAATATTTTGTAAAGAGGGGAGGTGGAAAGTTCAGTCCGTTACAAAGCGAGTTGATTACTGTAAAAGCCTGGAACGGTGCGGTAGTGTCGTGGTGTAAAATCATCACGTGTGAGAGGAGCGTGTTTTGCGAGGTGCTGCCTTTCATCGGAGACCCCAATCTAACTTTTCCCTCCGCTTGTTTATGTTAGAACAGGTTACTGGGCTGTGCTGACCTGGAGCCATGTGTTACAGATCCCACATAGTCTGGCTCTAGCTGCTTTTGGGTGCAATTAAAGTTTCAATAAAGTCCCAACGTGCTCCGTAGAACGAGTTAACTAGCATGTCATGGTCAGCCGGGCCAGACAACCTTTGACATCTTGAATCTGTAAGAGGTATAGTGAGTTAGGAGGATGCACAATAGCCCATTGTGGCAGAAGATGCAAGTCCTGTTGTGAGGAAGAGAGTCCTCAAATCATTACTGCCCTCGTTAGCGTGTTGTCCGTTAGGGATTAATTCGTTAGCAGCGCATTTTTAGTTTTCTGTAATTATTATTCTTGTGGCAAGCGTGAATTCTTCCAGTGAGAGGAAAAGTTTGCTGCCAGGACAATGAATGTATTATCCGCTCCTAACTGGACCGTGAACCTCAGCTCATTTCACATAGATATCAGTTAAAAAAGGACTGGCGAGTGGAATTACAAAACAAGGCATGATCACTTTCATTGTATGATACGCTGAAACAAGTCGGGGGCTTTCCCTCCCCCTCGCCGCCCCGGACCAATTTTGGTATCATTTGGAAAGTTTAAGACCTCTGAGGACTTGAAAGACTTTTAAAAGTGAGATCCGGAAGGTTTTTATTCTGCAGTTTGGTGGTGGCCATTGTGTATATCATGTGGCTTGTATTTAAAGGTGTTTGGGCTCGGGTTTTTCCGTTTTGTTTTGTCTAAACTCTTAATTTTTTAACCGGCTATTAGAGGTTTGCCAGTGGTTGCCAGTGAAATGTAACATGCAGCTTTTGGTTAATGGGAATAGGGAAGGCTAACCACTTTACTTATAGTACTGATTTTCCAATTAGACTTTCTGCCAGGGGAAGTTGGAGGGGGAAGGGGTATTTGCATGCACATAAACTGTTGACTATTCATGTGACTTTTTTTTTAGCTGTTAAACCCCTGTAAATAAGTCTATTGATTCTTAGTTATCATTTTCAAAGCAAAGTTTTCAAGTGCCTGTTTTAACCACACGATTTATATCATGCTGTGATTTTGCCTTATTCTAAGCCATTTGTATATTTTATTACCACTCCTCTTTTATTGTCTGTCGGCTGCTTTTATGATGAGGTACGTCCATGTTTATTATTTAATAAGTATCCTCAAATGTTATTAGGCAGTTGTTATCACCCTATAGAAAGTGTCCGGGGAAGTTTCATTTCATTCACATTTATTTCACAGATGTTTTAGTACGGTGAATATAATATGTAAAAATGCTGGAAACATTTAGTAATGCACTTGCCTAAAAATAAACAGTTTTATAACCACACATGCTGTTGTTTAGATTAAACATTGCAGAAAGTTCTCCTTAAACTTGAACGTCACACCATTTATTTTCTAAGAGAACAAAAAAAATCACAAATAGCCTTTTTTTGTAGAAGTTGTGCTAGATGAAAGAGATGTTATTTTTAACTGAAATGAATAATTCAAGATCTTTACAATAGATGTGTTAATTGCAAATAATTTTCGTACAAAGTTTCAATTATTGATGGAGTAATAAGCAGTTTTTCATACAGTCTGTGAATCTAAAACGTACAACAAAAAGTAGAAATCTGTTATTTTTTTACCCCCGAACCTCATCACATTTGCCACATTCTTTTAATCAAAAGTTAGCTAGAGAGCAGATTTTAATGTTTTAAAGACAAATAAAGCTTTTAAAATTACCTCATGCATCGTCTGGCTGCACACAATCTCAGCTGCACAGTGCTAAACTTCGGTTTGGTACTGCCAGCATACAAAGAGATGAGTGAATACCCCTTGCACCCATATGGACTCAGCTGCCAGCACTGTGATATGCAATTTTGCTTTTTAATGAATCGTAAACAATTTGTGTGTCAAACGAGGGAGTTTGTTTTCTTTCTGGAGCAGGTTCTAAATCCGTTTTAAGCTATAGCTGTGTACTGTACTGGAGTATTATGCCCAAATTTAAAGGTTCTGTGTCACTTTGGTGAAAAGACCTGTTATAATGAAAGAAACGGCTCTATAAAAGGCTGGGTGTAGTAATCTCTCTCGCTTTCTTTCTTTCTTGCTTGCTTGCTTGCTTTCTTTCTCTCTCTCTGTCTCTCTACCTCACACTGTCCCTCTTTCACTCCAGTCTATAGCATGTTTATAGCTAGCTAGCTGGAGATAATGGAGATTGGTTGATTGCATGATTAGTAAAATGAATGGATTTTAGCATTGGGCAAAGCAGCTTGCATTTTTGAAAGGTGGCTTTAAAATGCAGAGTTCTAATTTTGACCTTATTTTCTTTCACAGATAATCTTTATTAATGCTCCTTTAATTCGTTTTTCCTCATCGCAGCTAGTTTTTCTCTCCAGCCATCTGATGGAATGGCTAATATATTTTATCTTACTTGCCAAAATAGCAAGAGGTCAAAGTAAAAGAAAAACATTATTTTTCTTTCTTGTAGACAGTTATAAATGTTCCAAACTATTTCAATAGAACCCGCAGGATTTATACATTTTAGCAATAATTGCATTTGTCACCACAGTTTTAAGGCAATCTTTTGACACCTAATGTATTTTTTCTTATGCTTTAATCAAGTAAATGCAGAAACAGTTATTATTTTGGCTATATTGTAATGTGACATTTTAGCAGAAAATTTTCCCCAAAATGCTGTAAATTTGTGTGGGAAGGAATTATATATTTTTAATATATATGTAATAGCAAATACTTTAACTGGTATAGCAGCCTGAAGATATGAGATGAATTAGTTTGTTGGAAAAATGATCATTATTTTGTAATCATTGGCCCTTTTTATTTAAATTTGATGCTGTCATAGAGACACTAAAGGGTTAGTCATAGAAAAGTTTCAGCACTGTCTTGCATTTGTAACAAATATGTGCAGCTGTGCTACTTTTATAAACATTTATTTCAAGCTGATTACTTTTTAAATTATTTGCTCTAGCAAGCCAATATGATGTGAATATTATATATGTTTAATATGGGACTGTCTGCAAAATTCCTTTGCACGGGTTTATTGAAATACATGTGCAGCAAAGGTATATACTGGAGGAAAATTCTCAATGACAATACAAAACTAAAGACCCTGGGCCAAATTCTGCTCAAGGTTTACGCTGCCATCAGCCTGGAGTCGCTGCATTAAGAGGAGTGGAGTGACTCCAGGTTTGCTTACCTGAGTGACTAAGAGCCAACTTTGACCCATAATTTGAGTTATCTCAGTCCAAACAGTTTCAAACCCCAAACTGTTCTCCTTTGTGAAATATCTGAAGAAAAAAGCCTCATTAATAAATAAGAAGCCATTTCAAATGACTCCATGTATGAGTTAGCATGCAAACTGCTGTTATTGAATATGACAGTTAAAGCAGATCTTCCAGTCATTTTCCAAAATAATTGTTTTCTAGTTTTATTATCCAGCTATCGATCCATAGTGCAATGTATATGCCTTTCTTTTCTTTAGATGCTGTAAGTTAAAAGAGAATTTATTATAGATAGTAGGACTGGACTTGAAATGGTCATTTTGTTACTTTAAAGGTTTTTAACTCAACATCACTTTTTAACTGAAGCTCCTGGTAAATACTTTTCTTTCACACCTCTGTGCTCCATTTTTTTCAGAGGAATAGCTGAAATTGCTCAGGTAATTTATGCAGTAAAAAAAAAAAGAAAATTTCAAAATGTTACTAGCATTTCCATCAATTAAGAACTAATAGAATCCTCACTATAAATCTCATTACAAATGAGATTTAAAATAATGGTGCATCTAATAAATATTTAATTTCATCATACAGAAAGCTAATTGTTACTACTGAAGCTAAAAAAGTCCAGAAGCATGAAACACTCAAAAGTAGTATTTCTTGTTTAAATCACTGACTGTATCTATACATACGTGCATATACATACTCTCATCTAAGTTCATCATGGTAATCCCCACGTGCTGTTGAACTATACATGGCTTTGCTGCTTTGTGCTTCCTACTTATAATTTACTGTATATCAAAAAGCATACATGTATTAATAATTATCCTGCTCCTGCCTCTACCAAAATAACAGTGTGAACAAAGTGTAACATTGCAGCATGGATTTTCTTTGTTTTATACAGTAACTCTCGTATGTTCATGCACTGCTCAGCTGCTGTACAAATGTTTTTAATAAAATTATTCCTTCTCTGTCAGAGTTGCTAAATTCCATATATAACTTCAACACATGTATTCAGTGCATTGATTTACATACTTTATAGTATCTTCGTTTTCTATACATGGCCTCCTTTTGCCTACAAGTATTTGCCCTAGTTGTTTTCTACTCTTTTTCCTTCACCTGTCCTGAATATTGCCATGAATGTTTCTAATTTAAAGCCAGAGGAGTCAGTGGCTGATTAGAAGACAGGAAATTGGAGGATTAAACTGTCTGGTTGAACTTCCTTTACTTATCAGTACTGTGTAACTTACACTGGATTATAAACTCATTGGGACACTTTCTACAATGTATCAGTACTTCTGGTTTTTTAGTCTTTATTTTTCTGGAGAAAATATGGAAAACAAGGAAAATGGGTAGTTTGTGGCTAAGAACCAATACTTTTTAATAACACTGAAGCACTGTAGGTTTAAATTAAATTGTATAAAGGTCTTCAGATATGAGAATTCATTCAATTTTACATCATGCAGGTCTATAATATATATTTTAAATTAACTTTAGTATGTAAACAACCAAGCAACAGATACTTTCGGGGAGGGGGAGGGAAATGACATCATTTTAGTAAGAGGAGAATGCGCCATGTTAACCCTTGTTTGACCCTCTTCCCCTCAGAAACTTTCACATTTGTTGTAACACGATGGTGTAACCCTAGGACACCCTGAGGAAGGGCTAGAGAAAAAAACCAGTTTATCCAAAAAACTTTGTCTGGATTCCTAGTGCTACCCTCTGAGCCAGGAGCTGGAGGTCCGATGTCCTCGCCTGGCGTTTACTGGGGGAGAAAGACGTTGTGTAGATAGCTGTCTAACCAGGAGAAGAATGAAGAAAGGTGCAGCTTTGCACCCTTAAGGGCCAGCTCATTATCACTGTTCATGCCCACGTATTGTTTCCAGAGCTCGTCATGGCCCCTGAATATGAAATCATTGTGATAGTTGGGAAAAGCAAGTAACAGTACGATCTGGAAGACCTATCTTGTGAAGCATAAATAGGAGGACTTCTAACCTCAGTCCGTGCTATATGTAAGGTGTCTCTGTGCTACCTCTCACCATTCAACATTATTTAATTTTACACACTGGCTTGAGATCTGAAGGTGTCAAAACTGTATTGAATACCAGACCATGCAAAAAAACCTAAAAAGATAGATACGGCCTGAAAGGTCTGACATCTTGATCTGAATCCAAAGGCTGCGAGACTAATCATATACTCCAGTTTAAACACCGGGACTGGATCTTTAAATTGATTGGGATGCTTGTGATGGTTTCTAGCAGTCTGATCCTGCTATATTAGGCAAGCCCTCCACTAATACTGGGAGTAATTGAATATGGAGGTGAAAATAAATATATTCTGAAACTTTTTGCTGGCAAAGTCCCAGTAGTTTCCATAGGAACAAAAAAACAATCTGAAACTTTTTATAAGTAAGG
>NW_009192265.1:33030-84388 GCF_000690835.1 Fulmarus glacialis | reverse complement strand
TTCCCTACCTTCATATGAAAGGAAAACAGTAACATTTTTGGTTTATCGTGTTTTAATCCCAGCATGAAAAGAATCTCGCTGTGCTGCTAGAAGCATGCTTCGCTCCTCTCCCTCAGATGTGGTCGCTGACACTGATTAATATTTAAAGATGATTTTAGGATGAATCAAGTTGTTTCTTTGTTGATATTTGAAGACAAATATGCTAGTTCATTATAGCATGTTTTGGATTGATAATAATCTTTGTTATTTCCATTAATGTCACTAGGAACTTCTCTTTCACAAGTACTGCAGGTAATAATTACAGAACTAATTGCCAATGCTGGAGCTCTTTGTAGATATACATACACACGCTTTACGTATGCAATACACTTATGCTTTATCCACTCACAAAAAGCAGAGGTCCTGCCACACTCCCAAGAAGTCTGACTGATCTCAGAGCAGCAGGAGCCAGTCTGATTGAGGTGCCTTTGGAGCAGGCGCTGTACAAGACGCAAAAGCTCTTTTGCGCAAAGGTTTTAGAACTTATATTCACTGTGATGAAGATCTCTGGATCTGTTTTCCATAGAGTAGATTATTAAAGAGTAGTTCTCAATAAGATAAAAATCATTAGAACAGATGAAAGAGATGTGTTGGCTAATGGAGTGAGATTCAAAATATTTTGCCTCTATAAGCATGTCTGTTGTTCTTTGGTGGTTTTTTTTTCTGGAGGCTGTGAAATGCAAAGTTAGCAATACAACTAGATATGGGTGGAAGTGTTGGATAGTACAGATGGCACTATAAGCTTGTAGACTTTTACTACCAATAATTGCAATGCCCTTGCTTTCAAAGGAGTGCAGGTTGCCCTTGATGTACACAAACAGCCATATTAATTTCACAACCCAATTGGAATCGCACACACGGATTGAAGTTGTCAATAGGAGCAGTGTGGAAATTAAGAGCACAAATAGTGCTCTCAAATAGGCCTTTCTGTTTTAAGCGTGACTAACTCAAAAGATACAGGGTGTACATGGTCACTAACAGAGTACAGCCGTAACTGAGAGAGTGTGAGTAAATTAGAGGGGAGTTTTTCCATATTTTTTTAAATCTAGAATTCAATTAGGCTGGAGAAAATGGGCTTGATTCTGCATGAAAATATGCTGATACTCCTAAGAAGTCATCTTTACCCTAGTAAAGAAAATGGAAATGGAAAGTAGAGCATGGCTTACTGGTTTACGTCAAGGAAATACAAAAAGTATTCCACAGTGACCCAAATTAACCTTTTATGTTCAATAAGAAAGTAGAAAAATTGTCCCATTTGATTGCTCATTCAGTCAGCATTTATCTTTACTCTCAGGAACAAATAGAAACAACATGCATGTGCACTTCCGTTTGCCAGTATTTTTTTTACTAGAAATTTTCTTTTGTGATGCTATTTGAAAGAATAGGTTAAGAAGAATACATTAAACATGGGTTATTTAGGGCAGTGACTGAAAGGTGAACCACCAAGGTTTTTACAAGAGCACAAACAGAACAAGTTTTCAAGGATTATAAGCAAACACAAGTAAAACTCAAATTTACTCGTGATCTGCTGCTAATGAGGATTTACAGTTTGCATGTAAGCATTGCATTAGGACTTGTTGCTTCCTCTCCTTTTATCTTGATTTTCTAAGGAAATGAGGCTTAAAAGATCAGCTGTCTGCCATGCGCAATGAAGGAAACTGTAGTGTAAGACATTATTTAACACACCCAAAGAATTCCCTCATGTTCAAAAATTGATGAATAATTCTTAAACAATTTAAAAGAAAATAGTGACTTTCTTACAAATTATAACTGTCTCACCTGATTTCACAGGATACAACTTTTTTTACTATGTAGAGTTGTTTAAAAGTTCTAGAGAAGAGGTCTGTCTCTCTCTCTACATTCCCTTTTTTTAGATCCTTATTACATTTCTATGGACACCTGTTCTTTTCATTCATAATGAAGTTTTCTAAGAGTCTCCCACAGAGAAATGAGGGAAATAGCTTCCACAGAAGTATGTGGGCATGTAGGAAGAGGACATAGGCCCAAAATGGTGGGAAGTCCTTGATGAAGGACTGGCTCCCAGCAAGCAATGACATTTGATAATTTCTAATATAAGTTTGTGTCGAGAAGACAAAGTCTAAAGAATAGAAAGAAAAGGACTGACCCAAGCATGGGTATTCAGCACAGCACTGTAAAGGAGAGAGGAAGGAGGGCAGGCTTTGATATGAGAATCTGTTTTCTGGCATTATGAAGAGCAGTGGCCAAGAGATCATACCTGAGTAGGGACAGAGAATCACAAGGGTTTTTTTTTCCTTCTCCTCCAAATCTCTTGTTGAAGTTGTTTCTTTTTTGATACTTAAAATCCCATTCAGTAACATATGGGCTACCAACTGCTCTGGTCCTCCAGTAACTGGACCACTGCACAGACGAATAACTTTGTGGGTTTATTTTCCTCTCTTCAGATGCAGAGGCATGGTTTGAATTGCAGATTAGTAGCTCATTTGCCCAAACTCTTCCGCACTGAGGCAACTCCATAGCAGGAAGCCAAAGAGCCATAGGACAACAGCAGTGGCCAAACAAAACAAGGCTCTGTGCCAGCTCCATGAGATATCCCCCATGATTAGCAGCGCAGCCACTTTTGATTGCATCTGCTCAATTCCAAAATTTCAGGGAATATTTTAGGGGACTTTGCTGTAAACTCTGGTGAAAACTGAGAAAAGGAAAACAAGAAAAAAGAGCGAAGACCAGGCTGACAAAGCGCTCCTGTGGCACTTGATTTGGAAAAGTCTAATGCTCCATTGTGCATCATGACCCACAGCCTTGCATCCTGGTGTCTCCCACTTGCAGCTTGACAAAGTCTGCGGTTTCACAGCACGTTAACCTTGGGAGCCACGTGCCCTTATGGAATCTGTTGTTCCCATCTTTGAATGGTGCAGTCCACTTTTCTGTTGCTTGTCCTAACATATCTGTTTTTAGATCTGCTCTATGATCATGGAACTGATCCTGCGTAAAAAATGAGATCTTCGCAATAGTGATATGCAGAGATAGCAAACCTTAACTAAAAAACGCTTATCTAGTCAAAAAGTGAATGATTGGCGGCCTAAGAACAGAAAGATCAATGGGCTGGGAATTTGTGTTTTCCCTTTCGACAGGATAAGGGGCTGGAGACAAAATGAGTGGAAGTGGTACCCTGAAAAACAGTGTGAGACGAGACCTTCTGGTATATGAGAAATAAACAGACCGATAAGGGTGGAATGACAGAGTTGCAGAGTTTTGAGGATGGTGACAATTTCAATTTGATGCAAACATCTGTTCATGTGCTTTGGATTGAAATAATCAAACACCTGCACTTCCATGTATGTGTTCATGCCTGCAAATTTCTTTGTTCTAACGAGTTTTCTGGGTGCACACTCCAGGACGGGTGTGCAGGAGCATGGCATAGAATTATCATTGTATGCTGTAGGTGTTTGCACCTGCAAAATGCAGGTGCCTGCTTAAATGTGTGTTCTTACAAGCAAATATACAATGTGTTTCCCTTGGTTTCTGTAGAGGTCTGCCAAATCTATCACTTTAATTTCTTTATGTCTCATCCTCCCTATCTATGGAGTAGAATAATAAAACTCACTTACCTCAAAAAGGGTGTTAGATGTTAATTAATGGGTTTCCAACATTATCTGAAGACAGATGCTATAATTGCAGTACGTTATTTTATAAAGAAGTTACTTATGAATATAAGCTTTTGCAGAATTAGGGAAGCTAAAACCAGGAAAGACCTAATAGGCTGTGGAGTCTCCCCATCTACCAGCAGTCTGTTTTTTACTGTTTATTTATTGCTGACTTTTATTTTGCCTTTAAGCCAAACACTATGGGTTACTCATATAGCATATGCTTCTTCACTCTGCACACAAGTAAAAGCAGTGATCTCAAAATCAAGATAATATTATAATAAAACTTGACTGAGGATGCCTGAAGTGGTACGTATGCTCACACTATGTAAGACAGAGATCTCTGTACACGCCACTTTCATATTAAGTAGGAGTTTGGTAAATTGAGTGGATTACTGGGATTTCATTAAAAATTAAATGTACAATTATTTAGATGAATTTTTCACATATGCTTGTGGGCAAACAATTTTTGATTAGTTGTTGACATATAGTACACACAGTGTATGTGTGTGTGCGTGTGCACATGTATATTTACATGCACGATATATAAATAAAATACAGACAGTAATGTAGTGTTAGGAAAGTCCACTGGTAGTCATTAATTTGACAAGTCTTATATAGGATGGAAAGAATGATCCTCCTCAGACTGAAAAATTGTTTTCACTACATCACATTAAGACTTATTTATTCAATAAGCAGCATAAGAGCTCAAGACCAAGCACAGCTCATCCCAGATCTCTGCTCATTTTATCTAACTCTTTGAAGAAGTTTCTATTCCAAACGATGTCGTGGAAGGGAAGCCATGCAATGTCTTTTTCAGCAGCTCCTGTCATTGGCCTGGGGTTGCAGGATTTACACCAGTGGAAGGAACGTCCTTGGTTTGATTTTAATTAGAAATCAGGTAGTAAAGCTGGGGAAAAGATTTGTAAAGATCTGAAGTGTCTGAAGAGGAGCGGCTTGAATAACACTGTATTAGTCATGAGGCAAGGAAAGAAGAATGTTGTTGTGATTTGAAAGTAACATTGTTCAGTAAACGAAGATGTGTGAAGCACTTGCTAAACTAAATTAGTTCTGAGGTTTGGTGCACATTTGTGTAATTCTGTTCATTGAAGCTTTGAACAATTGTGAAGAAAAAAGCAGAAACACATCTATTAAGAAAAAAATGCTTGAATTGCTTTCTGGTGGTGTTTATCTGCAGCGATTCAGCTGCCATTTTTCATATTTCAGACAGAATAATTAGTCGGCACAAATAAATAAATACAAATAATACAATCTAATTCTACTCTGAATTTTATTTTGTGGTGCCGATCTAATGAAGACTTTGTGTTCCCTCACACAAACAGAAGTTGTAGAGAAGTTTTAGGACCCTGTGTCTCCTAAATTTTCAACAGAGGCTGTTCCTCAGTAGATGACCTTTTCCTAATGCATGGATTTGGTGTGCAGAAAGGGTAAATCTTGTGGTTTGAGTGTCCCCTGTAGAATATCATTGAATAAGTGTAGCCATATACTTTTTATTATATTATCTTGTGATTAATTTTTCTAAGAGTTGGTGCTCCCACCTCTTCATGGGGAGGGAGGACGCTGCGTGCATTAACTCTTTTAATGCACCTCTGACATTTACCCATTTATCTGGGATCTTTACCTTTGTGCCGTTATACTTGTTGCTGTCTTACTCAGTTAAGAAGTACAAATAGCCCCAGCATTGCCAGCTGCAGTCCCAGGCTGGATCATTACTCCAGATTTGAGGTTAATCAACTGCAAATTCCATTAGCTTCATACAGAGTGAAAATAAAGAACAGACGGTCTCGCATGTGAGCCAGAAGTCAGGTGCAGCACAATACGGCCAGCCTTCAGGTAGAGGGATTTTTTCCCTTCAGCTAACATCTCTGAGATAAGACCAAAGGATCAGATCAAAAAAGATTTTCATGAAAGTTTCATAGACTCCCATCCTTCCCCCCCTCCCTTTTCTCTCTACTTCCAATTGCAAATGTTAGTTCTTCATTTGATTCTGGTGGGGGGTTTACCACTTTTTCTCCTGAACACTATGGAAAGTCATTGCTAAGAGTTATATTCTTAGACATCTTATGTTCTTTACCTACTTGTTGATTGTGCCAGCAACTTGCTTTATTGCTCAAGAAAGTGCTGTGTGAAGTTTGGGGGGGGGGGGGGATATGGGGGCAGTTTGCTATTGAAGACCCATTTACTAAGATCCCAAACTTGCAAATGCTGATACACGCATGCACCTTGTGAGTTCTTCCATTGATTTCAATAGGACTCACACTATCAAAGCTGGACACACAGGAGAGCAGTAGCAGGAACCAGGCCTAGACGCTTCCCTGCTGCTTTTATTCTGTGCACTGTCTCCCCCCACACCCCTCACATAGTGCTTTTGCTTGTCATTGGTAGTTTTCTCATGAGTCCATTTAAAATCTGTTTAATGTTCCTCTTCTTTTTGCATGTACTACAAGCAGCCAATATTTGTAGAAAGTTTTAAAAAAAAAGTAACCTGGAACCTGGAGTTAAAATCCTACAATTACAACTGCTGTTGTCTGAAAAGAATGTCTCTGATATATGTCGATTCTCTAAAGCAAAAGCTTTCCTATCAAACGGAAAGAACTGTAGGAAAGTCAGAAGTCTGTTGCCAGAAGTTGAGATACTGCTGCACACGGTGCGCGCTGCACTTTCCAGACTTCTGAAAATTTACGTTAGCAAAGTGTTTGCCAAACAAACACTTTGAATTTTGTGAACTTCGTGAATTTCGCGTGCTGCTGCTTTTCCCTTTTCTTTGCATCTTTATCTATTCACCCAGTTTGGGTGGGGAAGGGAGGTGCCTGTGTGTATGTGTGTGTATATCTCTGTATATACATATGTTAGATTATCACTAGCGTGCCATGACAAAAGGTTAGGGAAAATATTGCTGCCAACAGAACTAAAGATTAAATAATCCAATCTCTGGGAACTGTAAACTTACAATCACTATCACAAATGGGCCCTTTCTAATCATAGTTTGTGGTGGAATGAAAGATGCAATTGTCTGGAATTGATGAATATGGGATCCATGCTGGCTTCAGGGTCAAAGGTGACTTCATGCAAAGGTCCCTTTCTCTCTGGCACTGCTTCCTTTGTATAGCATAGCTTGGCAGCTATCTTTTTGCACTTCGGCTACCTGCCAATGCAGCTGGTACTGTGCAACTGTCTGGTACAGACTACAAAGCATCACTCAGCAACCAGCAGCTCCGCATGGGGCCCCTTTTCTAGGATGACAAAGAAAGATGGGCTATACATTCTGCCATCTATGCCCATTAAAAAGACTCTTAAATTGCATTACTACAAGTTATTGTTAATTATGTAGTAGTCACTGGATCTGTATGATCCTTTTAGGGTTTGATAATCTTTACTGTATGCTGGCAGTATAAGTAATCAAGAGGGAAAAACCAGTATTTTGTTGTGTAAAAAGTAAGTACTAGTGTGGTAAGTTGCTCATGCATAGCCATGTGAATGAAACCTTCATTTGGATTATGTATGCCACAGGTTTGTGGCATATGCAGGAAAAAAACTGATTGAACTAGGCAAATTACTTGTGAAGTTATGTCCTTATAGTTTCAATATTCATGTTACAGTTAAGCTTGAGAAGTGTTTTTGTTGGTAAGCATTTATCCTGAAAGCTTGCTGGTTGTTAAAATGTGCCTTGAGCTGCAACTGAGATGGAAGAAAACAAAGTTCTGGCTACATTAAAATAAACCATTTCAGTTTAGAAATCATGAAACTAATCAGTGTTTAAATGATGGGATTCTGATAATGAAAGTGGCATCACTGGCAGACTGACGGGACACTGATTATCCTCAATACTTTTTCCCTCGGTAGTGCATTTTCTTCCTGTTCTTAAGAAATTGGTTTTACTGTGTCCAACAAAAAGAAAATCTTTGTGCCTCCTAAAGCTGTGGTCCTGGTTGTCTCCTGAGGGACGGCCAAGCTACTTCTGTTCTTCAGTTCAGGCGTGATGACGTGTATTGCAGCTAAATCTGCAGGCCTGATTCCAGTGGATATTTTCCAACTGCTGTAAGTCCGTCAGTGTTAACATAAAACTGGAATACCTAATCTGGGGCAAGCGAGATGGGATTTATCTTTAGTAAGATGTATAGATGACTTACTACCTAGATCTAAGTTACTTCAACTTAAATATCCTGGGCCAAATGCTTAGCTCCTGTCAACTGGCATAGCTCCACTGAAGTTAATGGAGATGTACCAATTTATCCCTCCTGAATTTTCTGGGCCTTGTTTTTCCAAAGATTTCAAGGAATAGTCTGTAAAGAAAATGGTGGGACTTGTTTACTCGTGGCTGGGTTTTTTTCCCCTTTTCTTTTTTCCTGCTTTCTCTGCACTATTTATGATCTTGCACTTGCCTCCTGTAGAGCTGGCAGGTGTCCTAAGATGTACACTAAATTCTGGGAAGGAAACAACACCATTTCTGCATAGTACCACTGCGAGAGCTAGTCTGTTGAACCTCTTTCATTTCCTCTTTTGTTCAAATTGCACAAAAATCTGAGAGACACAAGATACAACAGGAGGAGACGAGAACCTTCAGTCTTCAGTTTCTCTCTTTCCTCCTTGCATCTAATATTCCTTTTCTTGCCTTGTTCTGATATCAGCTATTTAAAATAGTTATATATAATTTAACATTATACAAAAGTATTGTCATATCAAACATAGTGAAATGGATTCCAAAAACACCATCTGGTATTTGGGAATGCACTGTGAGTTGGGAACGTGAGAAGAGATATTCTTTGCCACTTTGCTTGGGACCCAGCCATTAGCAGTGTAATTGCCAAGAAAAGGTGACAGGCTTCAGGCTTAATGCAAGTGGGTTTTTTTTTCCTCTCTCTCTTCCCCAGCCTGTTAACTCTATGAGTCCTAAGCTAAATGCAAAAGGCACTGTAAGGGCAACGCAATGGCAAAAAACAATAGGCTCCCTTAAATCAAAAGGCAGGGCAGAAAATGAAAACAGTCACTGGGCTCCTACAAGAAGACTAGAATAAGTGAAAGCAAAATAAGCTTGTTGAGAGGCGGAAAGAAAACAAGACATGTATGCTTTAAAGCTGCAGTGTGCTACACAGAATTGTTCTCTTAAGTAGTGGATTTGTAATGATTAGAGTTTCCCAAGCTTTATCTAAAAGCTCATTTCAAAGCCATCATTAGTTTCCTCTAATCCACCCAAAATTGCAAAACGCATGTTGTGAAGGTCATCCATGACCATTCTAGACCTGGTTTATTTGATGTTATCCTCACTTCTTCCTCCGTATCTCCATCTATCCCTTTAAGGATGGGGGGGTGGAGGGGGAAGAGAGAGGGTTTAATAAATTAAAATCTCAGATTGATTTCTGTGGGAATATTATTCTGATGTGTAAGAACCCAAAGGGCATGCATAGTACAGTTTATATAATTTCATGTTGCTAGCCTGTATGCTGCCATTGGCAGGTGTAATTCTAACAAGTTTTGCCAATATTTCTCACCTGAGAACCAGATCAAACATGAGGGAAGTAAAAAAAGCAGACATATTTGAACAAGGATCAAAGTCTCTGTATTACATGCAGGAAGGCAAATAAACTTTGCAGCAGAGGATGAAAACAAGTGAATAACACAGAAAGGTTTTAATCTTTATTGATTTCCATCTAACATTTGAAATACAGCCTTATATTAATTCTGAACTTAAAAAAAAGGCCACGTTGATTTGTTTCGGTATGTCAGAAACTGCAATGCTACAATAGATCTGCTATTAAATTACACAAAATAAAATGATTTCTGGTGGGTGTATCTAATGCTTGCCAAATTAGATGAAATGAAAGCTAACCCTCTTAGTCTAGCTGTTGTTTTTAAATATTTATGTCTTTAACAGACATTTGTGTGTGCCGTGAGGGGGACTAGAAACTCCTTTGCTATCAGTCAGTTTATGCAGACATGCAAAATTCTTACAATCTCGGTATCAGACTCGCACAAAACGTTCGTCACCGCAAGTTCTTTCAATTTATTTGAAATAAGCTTGCCGATTCACCACACTGCCGTTTTGGCTCCCGTTACTTATTTATTTACTGCGATTGCATTTCGCTGCAAATTAGTTCTCTATGCAAAATTTAGTCTACAAGGTGTAGCGCAGATTTTCAGCAAGGAGTTCAACCCTTCAGTGCAGAAAAGGCGGTGGCAGTCCCATAGGTGCCAGATTGCTTGAGGGACTGAGAGAGAAGCTGCGAGCCCAGAGCTTGCCCTCTCTGCCAGCAACCAGCCGTCGTGAAACTTTGCCCTGAAACAAACGCTGTAGAGCCAGGCCTCGCCACGCATCCGAGTGGAAAAATAAGTCAAATATCACAAAAGGATCTTTCTGTTCTTTATGAAAGCTTGGGGTTGGGTCGCAATTTTACCCCAGCCCTGCTCCACCTGACCTTCAGTGCTGTTTGCTTTCTAAAAGGCAGTGATGGTCTCTGATACGTCTCTCATTTAGTACCAGGTTTCTTGCTTTGAAGTGTGTCGATCGAGGCAGTCCCCAATGCACTTAGTGTTCCAAGCCCTCCTGACTAATAACCCAACCTGAGCAGCTCAGAAGAAAGATAAAATTCTGATTTCTATCTTACAAAAACAAACACTCTTTTCAGGCAAAATCATCGCTCTCCAACAGAGTGTTGTATTCTGAGTCTTGTTCGGCACCTGCTGCTCCAACAGCGCTGGCTTTGGAAGTGCAGCTCTGCTTGGGATGGGGCGGTGAGGGACGCATCCGACACGTACAAGCATGGAGGTTTTGTGTGTGCAGAAACCAAGGCCACTCGATCAGTTCAGCGACAGAGGGACAGACCACACGTGGGATTCCTGATTCCCACTCAAAGAATCAAGAAACACAAACAAAAATGTTTTGCAATTTAATTTCTGAAGGGGCATATTCAACTATGAAAACTTTCATAGAAGAAAGACCGACCTTCACTAAAAATGAAATGCGGTAATACTTTTTGCATTACAATTTCTCTTATAACAGAAATTGCGCCGATTCTCCTTTTGACTCTGCTTTTGTTTGACCTTTTCCCATTGAATAATCGAATGTTTCCAAAATGTACGTTTTGTTTAATTGTTTTCTATCAACAACTACAGTAACAGAGAATCTGCATCTTCATTCAGTAAGTTAATACTACAAAAGTGTGTTTTAAGCCTCTGTTGAGCAGCCGCAGCCTCTGTGAACCAAAACCTGCTGCTATGATTAATAGCAGCGATACTTTCATTCAGCACAACGCATTCTCCATTCGTCCCCACTGCACAGCTTGGGGCACCTCGGGGACACCCTGCGTGTGTGCAAGCTGCAGCATCCTGTGCCTGGCTCCGTCCCCGGGGCCCTGCTGCCACCAGCCAGGGATCTGGGTCTGGGCACACGGGCGCTTTCTTGGGTGGTAAACTGCCAACTCCAGCAGCTTATAGCTTTTTATCACCTTAACAAGAATGTGCCACCCACAGCAATGTGGAATTATTAGATCTTTCTCATCATTTTTTTCCTTCTGCATAGAGGGCTTTGCCTGGTTTTCCCTTCCCAGCCTTTGCCAGGCTGGGGTTTTGTTTTGCTCTCCAGTGACATGATGGCAAACTGCAAATGAATAATCAGAAGTACTTAGAACTAAAATGGCAAAAATATTATTAGTTGCTGCCCCCCCACCCCTACTCCCGCACCCTCTCCTGTTTTCCCCTCCCTCCTCCTTTGACGGCAGGCAGAAAATGCAGATGCCAAGGCAGCGGAAGATATTTTTAAGCAGGAGCATCTGGCTCCTTGGCAGACTCCACAGGCAGTTGGTTTGGTTGTTTTGGAGTTGCCTCTGGGTCTGTCACATGTTTTGGCATCTGACTGATTGTCTGGGCTGCCTCCTTTTATTGGACATATTTTTTCTTTGACTCACCTTTGATTCTGAATCGTCTCTTTATTTTCATTTGCCAGTGAACAGCAACTTTAGCTGATCCTGGGCTTGTTTATATAGAAGTAGTCTCCATAACTCCTCATCTGTGGCTCACGGGAGCCTCCTTCCTGCCCGGTCCGTGCTACCAAAGGTGCTTGCTGCGAACTCTGCTTCCTTGGGATTCGGGTCAGGCTCCGAGCACTCCTGGGAAGGAAACTATTCCAAGGAGCAGAATTTTCCCACATTCAAATATACGGCTAAAAGCACACAGAGACTCTTTCCGATATATGCTGTATCTGTTTATGTTTTTTTAAAATATATATATAAAAGATTATTATATCGGGGGGAGGGTTTGTCTTAAAACAGTGTAGTTTTTTTAATACATTTTGTGCAGAGTATGAAAAACTACTTGAAATGACAGGTCTGTTCCCTGCCTGGAAGCCCGCTGTTTGAAAAAAAGTTAGATGCTTAGCAGTATTTGTTTCTCTGTTTTCTCTGCACAGTAAATCTTGGGCAAAGCTAGTTTTTCACTCAAAAAACTTTTTCCCCAAAACACTGCGGTGATGGAAGCCTGTCCCTGCGACCTGCCCCAGCCCGCGGAGCTGACCCAGGGATTTTACGACTGCCAGGGCAGCGAGGCTGGCAGAAACAGGTGGGCTCACAGTGGGGAGCAGCAGCGAAAGCCCCACCACAAGTTCTGCTGGGATTTTTTTAGGTGGCTAAATTAAATCTAATTAAACCAGAGCATGTTTAAATGAGCTTCATTTAATGTGCACTTTGTATAGCTCCTCTATTAGTGCTATGATTTTCTGTCTTTCCTGATATTCCCAGGGATTGAATGGATTATTTATCAGAAGGTTTGGGCCTGGTTTTATATTTCTAAAATGCTGTTTTGGAATTGTCCTGTGAACTAGTCCTTGCTGTGCTCAGGAGGCACCACAGAGACTCAGAGATGAGATGTAAATCTGTGCTTTCAAGCTAAAATGAGACCATATTCCACAAAGAAAGTGTTTTTCTTTTAAGGAGAAGGCAAATAGAAGGGAGAAAAAATGCTAGTTTTTAAATACATTTGTAGTTTTTTTGAAGGTAACCTCGTAAAAAAATTGTTTTTCACTAATCTGACGTAAAGAAGGCATCATGTAACTTGTATGTTGTTTGGAATTTTTTCTTAATTACACCAAATAAAATTAAACTCATCCAGTAAAAGGGTAGGGAAAAACATAATATGACATTTTAAAACAAAAGCTCCCAGTATGTTTTTTCCATCAGAGTTAAAGTATTGCCTAAAACGGAAAGCTTGTCTCTCACTGACCTATCATTTTTGCCTCAGTCGGGTACATGTTTGGAAGCCCTATGTATATTATCGCTGTAAATAATACGGATGTCAGAGGCTAGGGAATTGGCACACATGAAATGAAGCTATTTATTCCCAGGGCAGGACATTTTGGGCAGCTAGCCTACATCCTTGTCTCTTCCTCCTACCTGTATGCTAGCAGGGAGCTGCAGAGTAGCCCCAGTTAGTCTCCAGGTACTTGGAGTTCACAAACACAGAGAAGGATGACTAGAAAGATTTTAAAATGTAAGAGAGAAACTAGATTTGCAGTTACTTTTTGTGTGTGTGGAAAGGAAAAATATTTTCAAACTGATTTTATTCCTAAACCAGTGACTGAAGGAACAGGCAGAAAAAACCCCACACATGTGAATGCACACACTTGCATGTGCACACACACCTTACATAAAATTACTTTCACCATCTGATCCTGAGTCTCGGCATGACTGATTCCAGGAAAAGCCCCGGACCCCAGATCTGTACAAGAATATTAGCAAACACTTACACTGAACACAATATCGTGTACAAATTAAAGTGAGTTTCTAGCTCTTGTGTTTGCAAAAGGAAGCCTGTGAGTACAGTAAATGCCTGCATTCTGAAATCTGAAAAAGAAAATGACAATAAAACCAGCAAAAACCCCAATCCACACTGTGTTTTTAAAGTGATCTTGGTATTCTAGGGAACGTGCATCATAAATTTTGAATGGATGGGATTAGCAATATCATGAAGGGGAATCCCAAAGGACCTATCTCCAACAAGGAAGGAATTTTGTAAAAGACATTCACAATAAATCCTTTCATAGGCCTTGGCACTTGGATGTAACTCCATAGATTCCCTGTTAGGTTTTCCTATGAGAGAAAAAAAAACAGGTCCTTTTGGGCTTTCGATTCTGTGAGTTGGTTTTGTGATCCGAAAGCACCATATGGGTGCTTTCACCTTTGTTTTTCAGCACCTGCAGCATTTGGCAGATACACGGCAAAGCAGAAGCAGCAGCACAAAACACAGTATTACTGGGAGAGGGAGACGCGATTCTGAACTATCTATCCTCTTGGGGCAAGCAAATAGCATAAAGCAGCTACAGTGCCGTGCCAAACTAGTCCTGTGGGACGATGTGGTTACAATAACTAATTTTTAGAATAGCCTTGTTCATGCTACTCGAAGTCTTTGCAGCCTCTTTGCAGTCCAAAAAGAGACTCGATTTTCAAGGGCACAGCTCTAAGAGTCCAAGATTGAAATCTTTGTACAAGAGTTACAGTCTTCGGACATATTGCAGTTAAAGCGAGGGGGGGTTTCTGCCCTGCCTGTGAACAGTTAATAGAATAACAGGTAAGTCTTTAGGAGCATAGCAATACTCTTTAAAATTCCTTTGATCTTTTAATACTGTGGACGGCACTCAGTTACTGTGGCTGGAGAGACATGCTTCTCAAGGAAACAGAAATACCTTTAACACTTCTGACTTAGTCTCTTGGCTTCTGGTGAGTCAAGTCAACACACATTTCACACCAAGGTAACTGACTGTATTTCTCTTCTTATTGTTAAAAAAATCCTCAGTCAAAATCAAGGTGTTCCAACAAATGCTTACCTATCTAGTTGTCAGTGTTGCATTTTTTTAGACTTCAGGGACCCTTCAGAACAGGTCTATCTGTCTTGCTGTGTCCTTTTCTGTGGTCTGTTTTACGGCAACAATGGGCTTTGGTTCTCTACAAGACTGAATGAAGGAAGACTTCAAAATATATTGGGAAAAATAGTGAAGTGAACCACTTCTGCTTGGCAGGGAATGGCAGTCTTCAGTTCACCAATAGAGAAAAAGGGGTTAATTGATTCCTTCAATATTGAACACTAGCCTGTACAAGGCTAAGACTCACTCCATCACCACATCAACCCTTTTGTAGACCCTTAGGCATCTGCAAACATGTTGTAAAAGATGGATTATGATCTTGACTTCTCTTACTACTTTGCCAATATCCTTCATGTCATGAACTTCAGTGATTTGAGAAAGGTGGTTCTTCTGTCTTTGTACCTGAACTAGGAAACAGATTAATCTAGTTTCTCTCAACTCAAACGAGTAGCGAGGGAAAATATAAACCTGTTTAGAAATCATTTCTTATTAGGACACAAAGAGCTGGCTAAGGTCAGAACTAGGACTGAGCATTATCTCATAAATCCCCTGGAAGCTGTGACCAGTTACGTTGGTGTCACCAACAGGCTCTGAGCATCTTGATACTGCTTGGGAATGCTGGGAGTGAGGTGAAAATCAGCAACTAAAGGTCTGAGTTTTGTAAACCTTTTTTCCACTTCAAATTGAAAGGTGCTGCTGTTCCCGATCAGACTTTCCAAAACAAGGACATGGCTTGGCCACAGTTGAGATGGATTTAGTCTCGCAGAAAAGTTGTTTTCTCTGCTGCCATCTGATGCAGGTGGAGCTAGTGCCAATGTAGCAAGCGCAGATTACAGCCAACGTGATGTGGAGTATCTTGTGCACGAACCTATGTAGCTGTGTAATTGCTTGGCATGTCTTTGGCCCTTCACTTGTCCCAAGTGATAGGTGTGTGAATGGGTTTATAGGAATAATAATTCTCAAACTTACAGCCAACTCTTTTCCTCTCTCCATTACCCTGCTGGAAAAGATTTCACAGCCGTTTGCGTTCATTGCAGAAGCCCACAAAAGAGGTGAAGTTAATCAGAACTTTGGCTGTCGCTCCACTCCTAGCAGGGTTTTTTTGGAGCTGCATTTCCGTGTTCAGAGCAATAGAGTTCACCTCACTTTTAAAAAGAAGTAAGGTAAGAGTTGACCTGTGACAAAGAGAAAAGATCTGGATCACCTGGAACCTAAACTGATCCATGGAAACAAATCCGTGGACCAAAAACAGAGAGAAGAAAATCGAAATCACATATGAACCACGAATAATTCTCCTCCCGCCTCTCAAGGTTCACACAGAAATGTGTGAAATTGAAAGGGCAAACTGTGGTATAAATTTCACTCACCTGCTGTGGTGCTGAGATCAGTGGTACACTGAGGTTATGAAAATGAATCCTGGGGATTCATTGCAGAGGACAGCAAGGAATATCAGGTGCTTTGTCCATTAAGGTTAAATGAACATTTAAATATAACTTTAGAACACAAAAGGAAGTTTAACTGTAAAATGTGAGAATGTATATGCTCTCCTGATGCACCACACACTCACCTCCAGAGCATCAATCCCTTTTTCTCTGCCTTCTTCATGAAACAGATCTTATTTTCCTTTCCCATTTAGTCTTTTGATAAGGGATTTGTGCCTTGGCATCCTCCCTCAAGTACCAGGAGCCCCCCTGTAACAAGGGGCGAGCACAGTGCTCCCTTTGCCTTTGCCCTGGGACAAGCCTCTCTCCTTCCGTAATGACTCAAACGAGACGGAGTCAGAGAGTCAGCGAGCTCTGCTGCTCCGTGGGTTTGGTTTTGTGGGTTTGTGTCTAATCTATGAACTTTACATCACTTAAGTGTAGATTCTCCCTGTGGTTTAGTACAAGCAGCCAAAGGTTGAATTCATACTGTGTTCTCACAGGTGAAACTTCGCTGGCTTGTGCCAAGCAATATATTCTGCATGTTCCCAGTTTACATATTAAATCTACGGGGTAGAAGTGGGCAAAAAGTAGGAAATCTCCTATTACTTATGTACAGTGAGAAATAACATTCGGTGGGTGGATACGGTTTCTTACGGAAATGAGCTGTCTCTCCTTTGAAGGAACATTTAAATAGAAGGGAATAGTTTGAAACACAAACTGAAGTAGAAAAATTTACTTTCCGCTTTATTCAGGAAAATACCAGTGATATTCCCCAGACAGGACATGAATATGTTATCATTGAGTTAAAATGATTTGCACACATAGATTTAGACCTGGCTGGAATGCAGAATCTACAGCAAACCATTTGCTCACAGAGATTGAAGAAAATAATTGAGGGGTATTTTAGGGTGGGAAAATGCTTTGTAAGCAACCAAGAAGTGTGTTTTGAAAGATGAAGGTGAGAATGAGCAGGGAGTTGTCAGTATTGAGATACCATAGTGTAACTTAAAAACGTAACGCTTCTATTGCAGCTCATTACCAGTTAATATGTGAAAATATACTCATTCTTGAATGTTTCAGTGCTTGCTGCACACCCCCTTTTCTCCCTACCCAGCATTACTAAATCCAGGGACTATTCTTTATACTGTAGTTGTACAGCACCCATCACAGTAGGCTTCTGGTCCATTCCTCAGGCTCCCAAATGCTGCTGCAGTAAATATAAATAACACCACTGAATTTCAGCATCAGTTGTAGAAGTATTTCATCTTCCTGAGGAAAGAACTGGACTTGTCTGGATTTAAAGAACCAAGTTTTTATTTCCAGAAAGCAAACCAAGTGGAAATGAGAGTCTGCTTTTGGAGAACCCCATTGACCTGTAAGACCTTAGTTAATTTTTGGCATAAAGTGAAATACCTTTCATTGTTAGTGTGCTAATGTTCCATACAACAAGCCAAAAATGAATGCTTGGGGACTAGCTAGGAAGTTAGAAGTGTAAAGCCTTCTCTTCAATAAACACCTTCCTTGGGAATTTTTGGTGAAAATGAAAGGAGGGCAAACTGGGGAGACAGCGATTTTTTTACCACTGTCTGGTTCAGTTCTTGCCTTTCACAGTGACTCTGGGGAACTCATTTAGTCTGTTTGTTCCTCACTTTACCCACATTAAAAACATTAGAGATAACACATCATTGCTCTGTAAGGATGCTGTGAAGGTAAAACTAGCGGGAAGAGCAGCAGATAAATACAGTGGTGTGAGCAGGTCCACCTCTGGCTGGTGTTACAGCAGTATGCAAATGCGGCATGCTGTAAGCTTCTTTGGGCAACAACCCTTTCAGTATATTTGCATAATTCAGATAACTGAGAACGTCAATAAATTATATAGATGCTGTGCAATGTATTAATGAAATCAGTTGAAATGCAGCTCAACAGTTATCATAGAAAGTTAAGATTTTCCCACTTTCTTTGCATGAGGGGAGTTATAAAGGACTTAGAGACTTCAGTCAGATGAGGCTGAAAAGACTGGCCTTCGAAATGGACTGTCCTAAAATCACGTTATCCTGTAACAGGATTATCCACAGAAAGATAGAGAATTGATAACTTAATCCTATAAAATGACAGCCTTAAAATCTCTCCTCTTGTTAAACTGCTAGCCATCTTCAGGGCAAAGCGATGAGTCAGCTACTTCCCAAATTTCTGTCTTTTTGTAGGAAGAAGCATATGCAAGACCTTGTGATGAGTTATAACACACCTTTGTCATGCTAGAACATTTCCGAGCTCCTTCTGTAATAATTTGCTTTCATTTAAAGGCATGAGAACCCAAGAAGCTCAGCTCAGCCAGCGCTATGGAAGTGACTGTGTCACTCCAGCTATGCGGTGCCTGCTCAGTGATTGATGGATCCTTGAGATCCATCGTGACCTTGCTATTCGTATCAATGGGCATCCTGTAGGAAACCCCAGGGCTTCTGTCACACTGACACCCTCACAAGCCCGTCACAAGTTTCATGTTGCAAGTACTTTTCATTGAAGCTGGAATTCCTTTTTATTTAGCCTTCCCCAAGTACAGTTGTTTTGTCCGGGATTGCATCAGCAAATATATCACTCTGCAATCTTAGTTGTTGGCACACCACGAGGCAGTGGAACAACACGGCTTTGCAAATCAGCAACTGTATTTCTGGTCTCTTTTATCTGTTGTTGTTCTGTTTCTGACCTTGATTATTACAAATTTATCTTCAATATACTCCCAGCCTCTCTCCAGAATCATGGTGGTAATAATATGAGGTTTAGGGAAGCAGGAGATTGGAGATTCACTTACAGCGTTTCTAGTCTGAACTCCGGACACAGGACAATGTGTCTTGATGCAGTAAACGCGGAGCACTCCACTTAAAAGAGAGTTCAGGACAGAGCAGAACAAATGGGAGTTGGTGTCCTAAGTGCAGGCTCAGAATTAGCACTGTGAAGTAGGTTATGCCCCAAAAACTATGACGAAAAGCAAAGCTCAAGTAGAGCAGGTAGTGTCACAGAAACAAGAAATTATTTCTGCTTGGGCCAGCTGGGGCTTCTGATCTACACAGACACGCTGCAGTCACTGACCCAGGCTTCCAAGGACACCTTACCAGTGACTCCGGAGCGTTTCCTTTGCACTCCCCAGTCTCTGTCCCAGCTTCATTTCTCTCCTCCATTGGCGGCAATCCAGGTGAAATTGTGCATTCTTCCCTCTCACAACTGATAAATGCAGAGAAAGATTTTATTTCATTTTTGAATGGTTTCAGTACAGGGAATAGTACCAATAAAACAATGAAGCTCCTACCAAATATGACATAATGATTCTTCGAGGTCGCATCATTCCTTTCCTAGATAGCAGAGCTGTTCTGGTGCCGTCAGCCCATTAGTCTGATAGGATTGTCATGATAACCAGAAAAATACAGTCAGTCCTAGCTCAGAGAGAAATTCTCTCCTCTTGAAAAAGCAAAGCTTTCTATCTCTGTGTGCCCTGAGATGCAAGAGGAGGTGACTGAAGCCAGAGCAGTTCCTACAAATAGAAATCTTTATCATTGTAAATCAACTTGGTGAGTAGCAATCGACTTCTTTGTCTCTAGAGACATTTAACAAAGTACCCCGCAACCTCTTTGTCATCCATTAGTCACCAGATATTGGACATCCCATTTTAAAAGCACCATTTCATTTTTTTAAATATATAGCCTATGAAAGATCTATATTTTACCTCGTTTTGGATGGACACATTAAAAGGATATTCTTACTTCCCACTCTGGATTGAAAGTGTTAAGAAAATTACATGTTGTACATGAAGAAAATGTAAGCGCACGTTTAGCAGGGGCTTTGCTTTCCTTTTTTATTGCTAATAAGGCATACACCTCCAGCCTACTCTGGAGGCCAGAGCATCCTCCAGAACAGTTGCTGAAATCCAGCCTGCCCAAGGATTTAGGGAGAAATGGCATTGTGGAAAACAGGGAAAACCGTTGTTTCCCTTCATATAATATTAAACAAAACCTATAAGCTAAAAAATAGATTCAAATTTATCAGTTGCTGAAGTTCATTAATCTGCACATCTTGAGGAGTAAGAGCATTTTCTTGCTTTTAGGTGATTTGCCACAAACCTCTGGTTCTGCCCGTGCTGCAAGCACATATTCATTGTGACAGACTTTAGTCCTCAAAGGCAAGAACTGCCTAAGGTTGAACACGTCACTAATCTGAGCTTGGCACAAAATAAAATACAACCCAAGTTTTCATGGAAACAGAGCAAAGCTTGAAAATCCAAACTCTAGAAAGTCCAAAAAAGTCATATAACAAATACAAAATACATATATTTAATTGCTTCTGTTCAGTCTCCTGATTCTCCAGTCAATGTCATGATTTTTATGGGGTCTGACTCATGATTTTTGACATCGATAACGCTGCTGTTCTCACAACAGGGTACCATTTGAATGGGCACTTTATTGTAGGACATCTTGTATCACTGTGTAACTGGACCCCAGCTCCCTATGAAACTTTCCATTTTTAGCTGTTCTGTCCGTAGGCTGATGACACCAGCATTTTCCTTCTGGAGCAACTTCTTTCCGATTCCTTACTCTGCACCCCAGAGTACGACTTCAAAGATGTGCTTCCACGGCAGGGCAGGTGAAGACCTTGCTGACACTTTGCAATCACTGAAACGTGGTTTTAGCTGCAGTTAGTAATTTTGTAAAACAGCGAGCGTAGACAGGACTTAACTGAATGTCTGAGTGGTGAGGAATGCCTTAGTTGATATTTGCACTTTTCGGTAAATAGCTTGATATTCACTGTGACAGAGTTTCATTTCTCTGGAGTGCTTTATTACATGTCTTTTATTGGCTTTTTGAGTTCAGATTCTGTGACTGGTATATTAATTTTATTTTTTTATTGTATTTCCTCCTTTTATGTTCTGCAATTACATTAACTCAGCCTTTCCCGATCAATAATAGCTGCAAACAATTTGCCTTTCACTGCACATACAAAATCTGTAATAATGGTCTTCAAGTCTTTATAGTTTCTTTAGTGGTGTTAAATTTATTATATCTTATTAGCATAGAAAAAAGCATCAGTAAATGACCTGCTACAGTAGAAAGCGAGTAGCAGACCTAGCATCCACTTCTTGCAAAAAAAAAAAATACTCTAGAATGGAAAGAAAATAAAACCACAACATTTTTTCTCCAGAAATTTGTAGCAGGGCTATAATTATCAGCATAAATTCTCTTTATGCTGGTAGCTTTTAAAATCTGTGCAAGCTCTGTTTAATTTCTTGAGCATGTTATTGGTTACTCAATCCCTTTCAGTAGTGGATGAGGTCAAACTGGATTATCCTAATGGTTCTTTCTGGCCTTAAAAATCAAAGCCAATGCTGGAAGGGCTTGACTCTCCCTGGTCCTTGCTTGAACGTGCAGAGAAAGGCGAAATGTGGTAAGCCTCTGTTCTGCTGCTCCCCTGTCCTCTGGTCCATCGTCCTCTTCATGCAAGCCCTGGAGCATGAATAAGCAGAGGATCCCAGCGCTGCCTTCCCAGCAAAGCAACTGGGAAGGGGCAGAGAAGGGGCAGATCCCTGGACGCAGCGTGCCGGCTGCCCTCCCGATCCTCTCTCCCATCCCACCGGAGGGGAGGTGAGCAAGCGGCTGCGTGGGGTTTATTTGCTGGCTGGGGTTAAACCACGACACCGGCGCACAGAGCCAGGCGGCTGGGAATGGCCACAAAACCCTGCAGCACCAGCGTGATGCGGGGGAACCAGGAGCCGCGCGGAGAGTCGGGATGAGGGTGCCTGGCACTCAGGGCAGCGGGCGCGGTGGATCCTGCCCCACGGGCTGTGTAGGGACAGGTCAAGCCAAGGAATGCTTGGCTTCTCCTCCTAGGGGGAAGAAAGATTGTTCATATTATTTTCTGCAGACTTCAGGCAAAGTCTTGCTCCTTTTACTTACAAAAAACATTTCAAGACATTGACTCGAGCAAGGCCACTCATATGGGTAAAGGAAACAAGGCTTTGGCCTCATGACAACTTTAAAGTCCTAGGATTTATGTTGCTTGCATCCCTCAGATATGTTTGCAAATGTTGACGCATACTCCTAGATTTTCACTCATAAAAATGCTGCTTGTGTTTTGGGGTTTCTTAGAAAAACATTTTTAAATCACTTTCCACCCTTAAGGGCCATTTGAAATCCACACTCCCAAGGCAGTAAAACAACACTACAGGATTGGTTTTAACTGGGAAAAGGCAGGAAACTGAGTTTTAGTACACTGCTCTCTGAACAGTAGGTGATTTTGAAGACAGCTTTGGTGTCAGCTCTGAATATCCCATCTTGTTCTGGTCCAAGCAAGACTCCGACATATTTTTTTTCACTTTGGCTTTCCAACATTTAATTTTATTAGCTGGAAAAAAAAAATGGACATAAACTTTTAATGGAAGTGTATGAGAACTGACACGTCAGGAGCAATTACAAATACACGCCGTATAACGTAAATCTGCAGGCACCCTTTATGAATTGGAGGCTTTGGCTCAGTGCAGTTAATGGCCTCAAACATTCTTGTCTACTAGTAAAAAAATATTTTGTCTTCAGCATGATGTATATCTAGAAAATATGCATGTTTTTTAGTGTGTATCTCTTTGAAAAGGGATTGAACCTAGCACCTTCCTCTCTGAAAAGCATGACCTTCTGTTTGAAGTTGCTGGCTTGTCCCATGGAGGTCCCCACTTCAGGGCACTCATGAAGTGCTCCATCACGCCGGGCTCTGGCGGGAGCAGAGCTCTACTGCTCCAGCATGGGTCACCCCAGGAGGTAGGAGGTCGGTCCGTGCTCCCAGCAAGCTGAGTGCGTGCTCATGAGTGAAGGGTCAAGCTGGAGCGTATGACTTGGAGGCAACGGTGCTTTGAGTCAAAAGTCAAAAAACCCCACCCTTTCCAAGGGGCATACTAATGTCCAGATGGATTTGTTTGCTTCCACTTACTTTTCCAGTACTTATGCTGACTTCTCTTGTTATAAGTAGTACTAATTAAGATCACTATGATTGTAATGAAACACGATTCTGCATGTATGTAATACCATATGTTACCAGAGGATTAGGTACGGGTGCTGTCACAGCTTCTGTAACTGCAGCTCTCTGTCCTGCTCTCTACAGAGCCACAGTGAGATCTCAGCCCTCTGTGCCTCTGCCCCTCTCACTCCTTGTACCCCCATGGCTTTCCCACACTGGCACCAGGGAAGTACATGAGCTGGATTTGGGGCAGACTTCTCTTTCTCTTCTGATAACTGGTGGTATTGCATGAAAAGTGCTAAAGAGATGTTTTGAATACGAGCCAGTGCAGGTATGTTGGTCCTAAACCTCCTGGGTAGAAGACAAGGGAAGGGGTTGGGCTGGGCTGGATGGAGTAGGAAACCCAGAGCTTCAAGAAGGAAGGGAGAAGAGTGTTCCAGTGCCATGACCATCAGCCTGCACTGCATCTTTCAGCGTGGGGTGAAGGCTTGGCTTCCACTGAGAGGAGGTCGGCTGGGAGACAAGGAATTAATGAACCTCTGCTCCACATGCTCCCATGCCTCACAGCTCCCTGTTCCACCCTTGGAGCCTCTGTGGTGTCGTAACACTTTCAGCATGTTGGTATCACGAAGGATTCAACTGATTGTTCCTGCTACTCATTATAACACGCATTGTTGTCATTTTTCGAGGTGAAGCTTCTCTACCACTTTGCATGTGCCTCTCAAATGGTAATCACAGTCTCTTCAGCCAAGGAGAGTCTCTCGATTCAATGTACTTTGTCCTGTAAAGCTGCTATTAAGCGAGACAAAATGGTGAACATCATATTGTGCAGCTTCTGTTTTAGCCACAGCTGACAACAGGACAGGGAGAAGGGAATTGGATCCTGATTTCCTATAGGACGGAGCAGCATTGCCGTAGCCCTTCTGAGCTCAGGGATGTAATTACAAAATGGGTCTATAAACAAAAATTCACCATTATGGAGCAAATAAAAGCAAAGGGTAGTTAATCCAGGGATATATCACACATTAAATTAAATCTCACTTTGCCTGCAGTAATAACAGAAATAATTCATTAAGATAAACCTCTAGATTATGCACAGCATCTGGAGATAGAATTAAGACCTTATCTGTGAGTGCATGTGCATGCGCACTCCCTTCCTCCCCCCTCCAAAAAATGATGCCAGCATAAAAAGGCAGTTTAGAGTTGACTGTTGAGCTTTTCACATCCATTTCTTTCTGGCACTTACAGAGAAAACAAATGTGATTTCCAAAGAGAGCTGTCTCTGGAAGGGTAAAAAATTCCCACATCCTTTTTTCTGTGAAGGAATGTAATATGATGTAGGGGCCCCTGTGCAGAGCCAGGACCACTCACAAAAATGTTGACGTATAGCTTTGGAACTTGATCTAACTTCTTATGAAGTCAGTGTGAGTTTTTCCCTGTATTTCAACAGAAGTTGAAAGAAGTCCTTCCGTCCACTCTGTCTCACCTGTACAGTGGAAATAATACCGGTAGTGAAGATGTTAGCAATGTGTATTATCTTAATGCTAACCATGGGATGACAAGTTTCTTCTATAGAAGTTGGTCATGACAATAGAGTTAGAACTGAATCTGCATCTACATTCAGTCTGAAGGTATCAGTGTTAGCCCAGAATCATACTAAATTGGCAGACATGATCCTACCATGGACCAAGGAAGATCAGTGCATTACTCTGCGGCCCACATTAGCAATTTTCAATAAAATCTGCCATTGCAAAGCATCTCCTTCTCATAATCCTGAATAATATTAAAGATGGATAAACTGATTCAGTTAAATAAAATCAAATCACAAAGCCTAAAAAAACCTCAGGCTGAAATGGATACAAAACTTGCTTATCACTTCTCTAAGCTCTTTGGGACAGAAATTCTCTCTTTCACGTCTGTTTTCATAACTCTGGTGCAGACCTCCTCTTACTACTCTGCACCATCTCGTACGGCTATCAGGAACGTGCTACTGGAAGCTCTCAAATACTTTGACTCTCAATAGGATGTTATTGCTGCTCCTGTTCTTGTTCCAGACCTTGCTGTCTTGTCTTTCATTCAGAAAAAAAACTCCGTAGGACATGCCCAGGACGCTGTAACAGAGCGTGCTAAAGAATACGCTAGACAAAGCTCTGCCAGGAACAAGCCTGCTTTTGGACAGAGGATCTCACAGGGGATTTCTCAGGGTCCAGACCAGCCCTGTTTTCATGAACCCATCAGCAAACCGTATGTTAAAATTTCTTACTGGCAAGAATTATAATGGTATAATTGGTAGAGCGGAGATAAATCAGCCCTCATCCATTTCTGAAGGCACTCTATTACATTCAGACAGTTCAATCACACTCATTTTCTTCTGGACCTTTCTAGAAATGGCCTGCCACCTTGTTTCCCATCCATGCCCTGCAACAGCTGTTACAGCAAATGGATTTTTCTATGACTCGTACTAGGTAATGGTGGGCTATAAATTAGTGCATGCTTGGGAGCTCCCAAGGAATAGCGGCCATCACCTAATTACATTTCTAATTAAGGTTACAGAGAGACTAAAAACAGTAAAGAATAAATATGTGGACTTCCAGCAAAATATGTATTTGGAGAATACCATCAGGGCTTCCCAAAATATGCTAGAGAGCACGAGACAAATTGAGACAGTATGAAGTCCTCAATGAAAGATGACTGTGTACACAAAGGATCTGACAGTAAACCCATGGGAAAGGACAGTGATGAGTTCGAGATGCAGGCACGAATCCAAAAAAGAGAAAAGGCCTAGCAATGGGTGCCTAAAAGAACAGGTCAAGAAGACAGGATCAGAGGGAGCGGGAAAGCCACGACAAAAGCCAAGGCTGAGAACTGCCAGATCATAGTATCTGCTGCAACAGGGCTTTAAAATCTCTAGGGAGTGGGAATAGGGACTAGCTACTAACTTATATGCAAGACACCATTGAATAGGCTTAAATCAATTTTTTTTTCCTCCAGAAAAGACCTCTGAAAGGGTCCTCTACTCAGCCTGGTGGCAAATGTCACAGGATTCTAGCTTCGGGGGAAAAAAATTCCTTTGAATTTGCCATTAATTTTGCTGGAAAGAAGCCCGAGAGGTCACCTAGTACATTCAGCTATGCAAAAGCATGGTCAGCTTTCTGATCTTGTCAAGACCTCTAGTGATGAATAATCTGTGACCTCTCGAGACAACCTATTTCAGTGCTTCACAGAGGACGTTCAAACCCCAAAGTCTCCCTGCAGCTCCCATTGCTTCTCATTCACATTGGACACTCGGATCTCGAAAGAGGTGTTCTACAGGAAACAGGGGAAAGGCCTGCAAATATGAAAAAAGGAAGCTACAGAGAGGAAAGAAATAAATCCTTCTACTGTCCTTAACCACGTCATGTTATCTACTGCTCCAGTCATTCCTTTTTTTCCACTGACGTATCCTGAATTAATCTATATCATCCCGTGAATTATGGTGCCCAAAACTCATTCCTCAGAAGACAATGTTGCAAAAATAGATTTTCACCACTTTAACTGTCTTAGAAAAGGAAGCTGAAAGGGACGCTCGAATATAAGACATTCAGGTGCAACTTTTTTGTATAAAACAGAATTAAAAGGAGATGAAAGAAACGGTGTGTGGGTGCTGTGGACAGAGATTTAAAATTGAGCTGTTTGGCTGAAACAAACTGAAAAACAGGCTCAGCTTGCATGTAGCCAAATTCTTGCAAGCCTTTCTATAGCTGACAACAACAGAAACCTAGTAAGAGCCACTGCTCTGAAAGGTTTCTGCCAGTCTAAACCACTGCCAGGCTGGATGTTAACAATGAGTCTCTAAGGTAACTGAAAAGTAAAATCATATCTTTACAAATAAGGCTGAATCTTGTAGTTTAAACAGAGAAACACTTACAGAAGGAGAGTTCAGACTTTGGTTCTAGATATGATCCTGTTGGCTTCCAGCTGTGGAATATGAAGCAAGCTGCCAGCCAGGACCGGGTAGACTTCCAGAGCTTCAGGGTCTGATTCAAGCTGACACATACCAAGTCACTTGAGCCTGGAAATCAAATAAGAAACTGCTCAACAGGTTTTTCACTCAGACCCCTGTTAGGTTTTACTGCACCTAGGACAGAAAAAACCCTACATAACCAGCATTTTCCAGTGTTATTTTTTGTTTCCACTTTAGTTTGTGAGCAAAATCAAGTGGGAAAAGCAATTTAAAAAAGCAAACAGAATTGGGTTGGGTCTAGCTTGACACATGGGCTTGACTCGTTCAGAGTGTCAGCATATGGCACGAAATACAAGTGAACAGGGCCAGATGAAATGTCCATCTAGGGCAGGGGATGGATAAATCTTTGGATAAGGGGGGAGTTGTGGCAGTGGTGTCACTTGGAAGGTAAAATGGGGAGAAATCACATGGACTTTTTGCTTTTCTGTTTCCCAGTCGGAGAAGGCCAGGCTTTGAGATACTGCTTTGCCCTCTGTATTCTCCGGCAGGTTCATTTAGTGGAACCTTTTGTACCTTGCCCATGGAGCGTGTCCCATGGACCATGACTGGTCAGCAGGCCCACAGCAGTGAAAAGAGTGACCTGTACATGCAGATTTCTCTTCCAAGCCCATCGTCAGAAACATTAGTGATTTGCCTCTTCCCTTAAAGTCCTTATAGTTCTTGAGCTATCCCTGCATCCCAGCTCTGGACTGAATTTAGAAAAAGTACTTGTTCATTGCCTTCTGCATATTAATACTCCTTCCTCTTTTTTTTTTCTTTTTTTTTTTTCCGGTTTCCTGCGTGTGCTGAAGCATTCAAATACCAGATTATTCCTCAAACATTCCTCATTTGTTTATTTGTCCATTCCTTTAACTGACTTGCGTCTCTCAGACTGTTCTGAGACTACCTTTCCATGTGATTATTCCCTCTGCGACGATGCCAGCTCCGGGGTACTGGTACTTAAGTCTCTTGTCCTCTGCAAGGTAACTGAGCTTCCACATTGAGCACTGACACTTGGAGTTTTGAAACTATCACTTGCTTAATAACTCTACATCCGTCATTCTTGGATGAAATCCATGGCAAACAGAATGTGAGAAAGTGAAAACTAATGAGCGTCTTCAAGAAAGGATAGGGAGCTTCTGTTATTTCATTTAGTCCTAAGAGTTTAACTTCTGGCACCTCCATCACATTTCCAAATGGTAACTAAAGGTTGTTATTTTTTCAAGTTGTGCTGTGTAGCACATTTCATCAATTAAAATGCACCCTCAATGTAAAATCACAACAGGGCCAGCCTGGCATGAAGGATGCTATCATGTCATTTTTTTTCTTTTTTTAAAGGATACTTTTGTTTCAAATTGCTGAGATCTTTATAGAGCAGATTTAAATTAAAGAAAACACAGATTTAAATATAACCATGAAAAGAATACAACATGCGTTCATCTTGGAGTACTATGCAATTTACACTCCAAGTGGAGCTAACTCTGTTTTGTGTGCTCTCATTTCATGGTGTTTCTAATGGTGATTATTAACTTTCTTTGTACTGAAAGGACATAAATATCTCCTTTATTATGTGGGGGTTTATGCAATGGCCCCATATGGTCCGAAGTTTCCATAGCAGTGTTATCAGATTCCACTTTGAAGACAATTGAGGAGGCTTTAAGATGAAAGACTCAGCGTTGCACAGCAGTCAGACAAGGAGGGTGAGAATTAGAGTAGCCGAGGTCTAGCCGCAGCTCTGACTCAGACTGACTTCCCACACCGCCTCTGGTAAGTGGTACAGTCCTGTGCCTTACTGCCCACAGCTACTGCGAGCAAGTCACTCGCTGCTTCCGACCCTCTTCCATTTACCTGGGATTAATAATGTTTGTGAGCAGATGTTTCGTACAAGTGTAGTGCATTAGTGTTTTCACTCATTGTCTTTTTTTTATGGCTGCACCTCCACAGCAGGCCTGCTTTTCCAGTTCTGCATTGGTACATCTGAGGCTGCTCAGTAAATCTGAACCACCATCTCTCCTCTGTCTTCCTTGGTTATGTTTTTACCCTCTGTATTTCTGTTCATGATACCTGAAGCAGGACAGAACTGGTGAAGGATGAAAGCAGTGAAACACAGTCCAATGTGTAAATTACTAAACTTACCAAAACTTCAGTCAGATGACAAAAATTCGAATTGCAAGGGTTCCAGTTTAGGCATTTTTACCAGTGGACTGAAATGAAAAACAAAATCCTTTCTCTGTTACAAGGCAGCAACTGGTCTCTTTGCAGGTCCTCATTCATTGCCTACCAAATCCTAATTTGAACAGAAATGAAGTCAAGCACCTTGCTCCTTGCACAACCAACATTCTCTGTTTTCCCTCTCATTTGCTTAGGCTGAGCTTTGCACATTTTTGCTGCAGTTTACATCAGGTAACAAACTGTCTTAAAAGTCTATACCTAATGAAAATGATACAGCAAACAGCCACCTGGCAGAGAAGGCAAGTGTATTAATGGGTACCCAAATTAGACTAGTTTGAGTCAGACATCAAAAGAAGTAGAAGTTTAGGCAACCCCTACCTCTTCACAAGGGTACATCTTCAATTAATCCTGCTTTGGCGCTGGCTCAGCTGTCTCGTCCATAAGTGACATTAGGACCAAGGGCACCGATAGTGAAGACTTCCCCACACTATCCGAAGGAAGTCTTCCCTGTGCTAGAGTAGAAATGCAAAGCTGAAACGGCGTTCAAATCCCATGACATTCACAGCTCAGAGATTTCTTAGAAGTTCCCTGAAACCAAACTGAATAATGATCTGTGTTTTTGTTGTATTTAAAGTTGTTGACATTTCATTTGTTTTCTTTTTACATATAGTGATGATTTCAGCTGCAAAAATGATCAATAGGAGAGGTGGGTCAGCCAGCTAAATAAATGCAAGCCTTGCTGATCTACATGGTAATTGTCATACAGCTGATCTGCACCAGCTTATGCTAGCTAAGAATATGGCCTTTTGTTTCTATTTTAGTAAAGTTTGGGGAAATTTCAGATGCTAATTTTTGTGCCAAGTTTTACCATCTCTTTGCGTGAAGAGTAATCCTTCACAGAAATCTGAAGCTATTCCAAGGCTGATTTACACAAAAAGTGCATTGATTTTGCTAGCGGAACAATTTTGCACGACCTCAAAGTCCCTGAATTTCCCAAATGCACTGGGTTCAAGTAAATGTGTAACTCGGTCTCCTTCTCAGTCTATTAGCAATGCCTGGAATCATTTGTATTCACAACAGTTCTCCAGACCGAATGCAGGACCAGGATTTAGGTCTGATGGAACGAGGTAGGGACAAAAGTAGGTCAGGCTTGGAATCCTGCTTTACCAGCCTGCACGCTTCAGGACGAGTGCAGATCCCAAAAGTCTGCAGGACTAGTGATGATTTCTGTCTGAATCACTACTTAAGATTTCATCAGCACTGGTTCTATTTTCACAAGTCTGCTCAAGTGCTTGTGAAATAGATTTTTGGGTTTATATGCCTGTCCTCCTTACTGCAAATACTGTGTGCTCAGAAAGAGAAAGAGCAATTTTTTTCTATTGATCAAGCGAGTGAACAGCCATTCATTTAGCAGAGTATCTGTATGTTCTGTACAATTCAAATGCTGCCTATTCAGCTAGTCAAATATCTTTGTTCTATGTCCAAGTAGGCATTTATTCATCACTACATAGCACTGCAATTCAAAAGCTCAGATGTTTAAAGATATATATAGGCGATACTTGGCTTGCACTGGCATGTCTAAATGACTTGGACAGCTAGGTCCCATTGGATGTCTAAGTTCTCTTGTTAAAAGGAAACAGAAACCCAGGTTCTGATAGCTAACTTTCAGGCACCTACATCACTTCAACTATATCTCCTAGATGTTTAAAGAATCTATTTGCTGTGACCATAATAAGCATATGTAGCATGGATAGATGTATGCATATCAAGTTAAGGGATGGGCATGTGCAGTCACCTGTCCTGCATTCTGAAATCTACTGGTATAGAACCAGAGTACTTACTTAATCTGTACATACAAGAATTTGACTGTGAAGCTACAGCTGGCGTGCTGCAGTTGATGCTTATCAAACACATAATCATTTCAATCTTACCTTGTGCTTCCCCATCTGTTTGTATCTATTCTGTATCTCATCTTCCACTCAGACATGAGCTCTTTGGGATAGGGACTGTCCTTTCACTGAGTTTATACACTCCCAAGTACAACAGAGCTCCAAACCTGCACCCGAACAGAGAGATGATGGCACTCACTATGAAAACTTTCCGTGTTGTAGAAGAGATTGTTTTCAATACTTCTATGTGATGAATTCACTTGGAGAGTTACTTGGAAGATGTTTCTGTTAGGTATTTAAGGCCAGAGCTTTTGATCATCTAGTCTGACCTCCTGTATACCACAGAACTGTAGACATTCATCCTTTTTCCCCAAGCGGAGGAGAGTGATGTACGTTCAACTGAAGGATGCCTGCTGGAAAGGCATCCAGTCTTGTTAAGGTGAGATCAAAGAAAAAAAAGATGTTCTTCTCGTCTCTGCAATAGTTTATCCCAGTGACCTGCTGCCATCACAGCTGAATGTCTTGTGCAGTGTTCCTAATTCTAGTGAATTCTTATGGACGTGCTTGTCTCTGCTAGGCATTATATCTTACAGAAGTTGAATAATAAGAGTAATAGTGATGAATAAGCACCTCATAACTATTTACTTGATATCTGCATCCAATGAGGCAGCGTTCCAAGTGACACAGGTGTTGATATCAAATTGAGAGTGGCTCGGCAATAATAAAAAAGCTGCCAGTCTTCTTGCTTCACCAACATCTACTGTCACCTCCAGAAAACCACAAGTTTCCTTTGTTTTTACTTTGGTTGCCAAACAAGCAAACAGAGAAGACACCAACCTTTCCTAGTCCTGCCTTGTGTGACATCTATAAAAGCAGGACTACCTCTGTGTACCCCATAGCACAACTTCCAATTCTAACTGGGGATTAAGTTCTCCCTTAGTATTTCCTGAATTCATTCAGAGCAGGGTTTAAAGCACCTCCAGAGGAGCTCCCTTCTCACGGAGCACCTTGTAGGCAACACAGTGTGCTCTGCTCACTGTCATCTGCCAGCAGAGCAGATCCGCACTGAGGACACTTTATCTTCTAACCGTTTCTTCCCTCCTACAAGGTAGCAGCTTTGCCCGAAGGAGGTGCAGGGAGCACAGACGCGTCATGGTACTATCTTCAATTTGCTATTGTGTGTGTGTGGTTTTTTGGAATCAATTCAACATATGTGAAGGAGAGTTTAACCAGAAAAGGAAATATAAGCAAAGTGGTTGCATCCTTTTGCAATCAACTATTTTCAAGGCTGGCCGTCATGTGCTTAATGAGAAGACTTTTTCCAGTTACCAATGAATAGTTTTATTTTACGTAATTGCAACCATTTCAGTATGGCAATTAAGATAGAATGTTACCTTTGGGATGGGATCAATTAAAGGTTTGAAAATTGAATTTGGGATCATGATTAGCCTCTTTTACATCGCTTTAATATTCTAAAATATATAATTGTATGATTCAAGCCTTTTTCATACATATAGTAAATATAACCTTTCAGGGTTTCTTTTTAAGCAGAACCAGATTTTTAGAGGCCTACCGGTAACTAAAACCATAGCATAATGGGGAAAAAGGGTTTCCCTATTTGATTAGAGGAGATTTTAAACTTATAGTACATGAAAATGTTGAATTTAGTGTAATTGGTTGTCGGATTTCTTCAGAATTGAAATCATTATGCCCTGGCCACATTCCAAGACATCCTTTCTTTATTTTATTCTCTTTTTTTTTTTTTTAAGTTACAATTCAAAACTGTGTGGAACACGCTATAATGTTGTAGTTGGTCATGTAATGTCACCGAAGCTGACTTCTGAATATAGACAAAGGACCTCATGTACCGGAGTGCTCCACCGGTGGAAAATTGATAGCTGCATGAGATATGCTATTACAGGCTTTTTGTTCTACCTCCAAATTTGTGCTGACTAAAGTGCTTTTGTGCCTGCGCAGGAAAAAAAAATCTGTCTAGAGGAGGCTGGAAGCTTAAAACAAATGCGGCATGGAGGGCATAGATTCTTAAGCAGGACTGTGTGAATTTAGCTGGAGCTCACTAAATAACAACCAAAGTGCTTTATTTTTGTCAATTACTATTTCCTGAAAGGACATGAATCACAGGGAAAACGATCAAGCAGCAAAGAATAAAATTCTCTCCAAGACCAAAAAAGTAAAATGAAATAGAAGAATTAAGCAGTGTTTCCTAACTCTTGTCAGTCCAGCTTGGAGTTATTGCCAGGTTTGTACACACCACAATCTATTCAAGCATTACTGAGAGATAGGAACCAGAGATGCAGTTTGAATGCAAATTAAGCATGCACTTTCTTCTAAAGCAGCTTGAAAAAGTCAGCGTGACCATGGATATACGCCCCCTTCCTCCACCCTCCTTCCTAATATAAATAAATCAGCCAAATAGCACCATCACCACTGCCCCCACACCCAAACTGGAGAGAAAAGGCCAAAATAAACATTGTTAATCGTGAAGAATTCATCTAACTTTACGTTAGTGACACTGGTGGAGTGTCTCAGGGACAAGACAGTGTACAGCAAATGGCTAGTGCATGTGTTTCGGGTGACTTTGCAGATCCCTGGACGGTGGAATTGCCCTTGGAAAGCCATGATGACCATGATCCTTCATTTACTCCATATAGTGCCTTTTTGGATTTTGGGGAGCGAAATTGGGGCCCATTTCTGTTCCCGTCTCAAGCCAGCACAGGCAGGCAGCCCCAAGGAACTGGCCCTTCCTTGCAAGACCACATGCAGGATTGCAACGCCTCTGCCTTTGGTGCTCTGCTCTGCATAGCATTTTCTCCTCTTCCTGGCCCTCTCTCATGTCACATGCTCATTTTCCTTCCCACTTCCAATTAAATAAGTGTCTTCCTTCATTTTCCCATTAGCCCAGGACATCGTGCTCTCTGTGTCCCTGTACGGTACACAGCCCCAGCACTGCCTTAACAAGCAAACCTCTTTTTTCTTAAACACACGGCTGGGTTCTCACTCTGACCAGGCAGGGTTTTGCTTTGAATTTTCATGTGAATCGCAAGGTGCAAGGTTAGATAGTTACAGACAAGGTCACTTCCATTCACAGCAGCGACAGTGGGAATGGATAACCTCCTAACCATCCGCAGCGCTTCGTCATATTTATCTATAGTTTTATCGGAGAATTCGTTCACCTCCACCCAGACAAATTGAGCTGACGTCCTAAGGGGTAACTAAATGGCAGTTACAAAACAAATGGACCAATAGTCTATTTAGCCTAGTCAGTGTGATCAGAATATATCCTTCAAAATAAAATACTACTGGATGGGGTATGGGAGTCCTCCAGATGGCCGAGTGGATAGCTTTCTAAGGTCAGCATGAATATTTAAACAGTGTTTTTTACAGTGCAAGCATTAAAGGCACAAAGTTGGAGTTGCTCATGGTATCCATGGAACCCAGATCACAAGCAAGGATACCCCTTTGCTAGAGAAAGGAAAAACAGCCAGGCTTATGTGATTATTGAAGTATATTTGAAATACATTTATTTATTTATGTATTTTAATCATGCAGGTTTTTCAGCTATGGGGTTTCTTCATGCTGGCTTTGTGCTAGCTAACAACAGCACTAGAGACTTGCCACACTTGGAATAGGCGCTGGAAAGACATCAGTGGTAGTAAACTGTTAAAATCAGTGGTTACTGATGGTTACAGTGGCATCAAGAAATGGCAGTAAGCTGCAGTAGGCTGTGCAATATCTTTTGCAGACTCCTCAGTCACCACTGCATTTAGCTGACCCTGCTTAGCTGAGACATGCAGCACCCAGGGGCATCATCAGTGGGAATACTGTGTGAAACAAGGAATTTCCCAGGGTGTTTCATACCATGCCAAGGTTTACACTCACTCCTTCCCCGGAAAGAAGCAAGTGCAGAGGAAGTACTGAAGTTAGGAGCCAGGTAATAGCGTTTTTATTCCCTGAACTTTATACCCAGGTCATTATACTCTTCTTTTCCAAACAAGCAGTGTTTTTCACTTAGACGAGCTCCATTTCTTTCCTGCCAGGGTGTTACTCCTGCATCCTGTGGGATCCTGACCCTCAACAACCCCCTCACCAGCAAGCATGTCCTTGTTATCACCCAAAGAACTCCCTTCTGAAAATAATGCTGCTTCCATTAATTCCTCCCTTGAAAGAAAAACACAATAAGAAATGAGTTAATGCTATTATGAATCCAATAACCACACACCCATCCTAAAATTATACAGCCATGGTTTACAGTCTCTGAGATGAAAGCTCCCAAGGGTTCACAGACTATTCCTAACAAGTCCATGAAAGGTCACTAGTAAAGCAGACCGACTCTCCATGCGCTTAAATTCCCTGTGCATGGATCTGCACCTCCAATGGAGGTCGTCAAAGTAAGAGAAGACTGAAATCCGTTTTCCAGCTCTATGCAAGATCTGAATTCAAGCTGGATTATTACATAAATACACAGCCTCATTCTAAAAACCTCTAATGCAGGTCTGGTTTTTGTTGTTGTTAACCTGTATTTTGTAGTGAGATCATGCCCACGTCTCAGCCCTGGCATCCAAAGGCTTTGAGATGTTCTGAGTCCAGGGCAAAATTTTTGCAGTGTAAGCTATAAATCAACAGGGCCCTGGTTGCTATATATCACCTTGTTGATAAGATGTTACTATTGGAGCCAAGCGATTTGAATGATGTGACTTCAACTTTCTTAAAAAGTAGGTGACTAGAATGAGATAAGGGGGAGCTGCGAGCCCAGGTTTTCTCAGCACAAGTTAGCACTATTTAAAAAAAAAAATTAGTTTATTATCTAACAATGATCATTACAATCTACACGTTTTTTCTTCGATCTTTCGAATATTGCTTTACTAAACAGACCTTTGGTAATTTCTTCTTTCTTTTTTTCTTTCCATCTGTCTTGATGAAACTAAAACCCAGTGTGGATTTTTTCAGTAAACATAGTGTTTTCTGTACTGTGAGATTTATTCCAGATCTTAGTGCCCAGAATTACTGCAAGATAACCAGGAAAGCAATCTCTTTCTTGCTTCCTTGCTTGCTTTCCTACCTTCTCTCTCCTCATAGCTGTAGTAAAGACATGGCAAATACAGTGAATTTAAAGGGATTTTTTTAAGCCAACCTCAGAAAGCTACTTTTAAAAAAAGGCAAACCTATAGAAAGTCCAACATAGCATCTTTTCAGTTTTCTCTCACCTGCTGGCTTGTACCATCATTTGTCAACTTTCCCATCAATGATCAGGAGAACTAAGCTTCATTCAGAGTTTAATTTTTGTAGCCTTGTTGCTTAGCTTACAGCACTGGCCAGAGCTCTGCGTGAGGAGCGCTGTACATATGGACCTGGATGTATAGCTGCATGCATACCTGTCATCTCAGAAACAGCCTCCGGCATTTGGTGATACCCCTCTGACACACAACTGCCTCCTTGTTTCAGGACAATGGAGATGACGAGGCAAGGGTTACACCAGTTTTATTCTGGGCTGTGTCAGCAGCGTGACGCCGTGCCAGCTCAGCCCAGGGCACCGTGTCCATCCACCCGCCTGTCCCAGGGAGGGAGGGTGCCCCAGTCACTCTTGGGCACAGAGACCTCCGCTCAGATACCATGCAATAAGTAAAAGACACTTCCTCCTCTTCAGACCCTGCTACTACTTCTATCAACCCCAGTCCTCTGCCAACGAGAAAAGAAGCTAGCAGGATTTGCTTTCAAAGCTCCATCCTTTCCCTGATCCCACACTGCCCAGCTGCAGTCCCAGGACATTTCCTTTGGCTGGGGGCTAGGCAAACAGTTTTCTCCTCAACCGACAGACATCCCTTTGCTTCCTGAGCCAACCTTGGGTGCTACTCTATGATTGGGACCATCTCTCCTGTTCCAGACACCAGTGAGCTACATCTGGGTTAGATTTAAATCTTCCTCTTGGCCAAAATCTTTCCTGACTCAGTTACTTGAAATAACTGTTTCCATCCCAGACTCCTGCCCATCTTTCCCTCCTGTCCGTGACAGAAAATAAAAATAGAAACGGCACTAAAACACATTCTCTGAAAGTTGTCAGAGGGGGAATTACACATTTTAGTTAGTAATTATGATTACTTGTGCAAATTGCTCCTTTGAAACCAAACCGGCAAGAGGAAGGGCCTGAATTCTTCTGCCAGGTGCTCAGCTGACAAGTACCTAAGTCAAGTCAGTCAGTGACCCCCTTTATAGTCTGTGGTAAAATACAGGCCCATAAAGTAAGCTAAATTACATTCAAAATGAGCATATTTCTCTCCACTGGCTAGCAAGGGATGTTACTATGACCACAATCCTCAGGTAGGTGTCTTGCTTAAGTATCTACTCTTAGGTAGGATAACTGAATCCAAGCCAAAAGACTTGCAGCTAACACCCAGCATGTGGTACCAGGCTTGAGTTAGCTACACTAAACCTACTGAAACATGATTTCCAAACCAGTTGCTACTGCGGGATTTGTTTTTTCACATAGGTATCACCAGTCAAAGATCAATACTGATGTTAAAACTAGTCGTGTTAAGTTTCTAAAGCAGTGGTGTGTCTGGCCTAGCTTTGTTGCAGCTAGCAACGTTGGAGTCAGAAGTGTGGTGGCAAATCTTCTGTTCCAAGCAGGAAAAATGGGGAGGTGATGAAATGAGTATTTGCCTGAGGTTCTGAAAAACTGGAGACAGATGATGGTGCATCGCATTAGACAGGCACTTGCTGATGAGCAAGAGCATGCATTGATGGATACGAGCAGCAGGGACACTTGCTTCCCTTCACATTGCAGGACTAGCCAGTTGGAATGATTATATGCCGAGTCCCTATAAAAATAACATGCAGAAAATGTTTTGGAGTGGCTACTTTTAACAAGCTGGAGGGAGCAGTTGCCTTCCTGCAAATCAGGCACCTCCTGACCTACTTCTTAATACAAGCTGAAATCAAAGACCCTTTATGCTGCTGAAAGTCTTAAAGTGGGAAGCCGTTCCAGCAAGCAAGAAGTCCTGAGGCACTTCTCCTTGTCCCTTATATGTTCTTTCTAGCCTTTGGCTACTCATGGAAAGAAATGCCTTTCTACTTAAACATACTTTGACTAATTAATCTATTCCATCTGTTCCTTCCTCCCAAAATGTAACCATGACACAGAAGTTTCCGAAACAGATTTGGTTCTCATATTGATAAACAGGTCACAGAAAAACAGGAGTGCAGGGAAAGGGATGAAGGGAAACTTTGGGATTTTAGCTTTTATTTCATCCCAACCAGCTTCTGACTCTTTCATGCAGATGGCTGATTTATACAGTATGCTGCATACATAAGGGCAGTCAACAAACACATCTGAGATCATTCATGCAACTAGATCGGAAAAGCTAACCACTGCTTGCAGAAAGGCCTCAGAAAGTGCAATGCGTTAAAATGGGGTTTTGTACAAATTTCAGTGGAATGAAGTCATTCTTTTCGATATTTCAGGTAACCTGTGATTTTCCTCTTGAAACAACTAGCCAGAATCTGCTTGTCACCAACAGAGACTAGTGAATAGGGGTATAGTTTGATCAGTTTCTTAAAACATTAAGAAAGAGCCAAACGGGTTAATTTTTAAAAGTTCAAAGTGCACCTGAGCTGCCTTGCTAGTGCTCACCAGTTCACAGCTGCTGCAGAGCTGAATGCAGCACCGTGTTGCCATCTGCAAGTTTGCTTCTAACAAGTTAGCCCTGCTATTGTAGATCAAATGCCCTTTATTTGAACTGACAGCAGGTAACTGATCAAATATTACTGAGTTTGCCTTTAAATTTTAACCTGCAAGAGTTACACTGCATCCTGTCAGATTTTATGTTTCATGGCATAGTATGCCAGAACCAGGCAATACAGCACAGCATAATGCAACGTGACAGCTAAATTCAAAGGAAAAGCCAGTTCTCCTGCAACAATTAACCACTCTCGATACTCCGAGCGGTTACACAAATCCAGCGCTCTTTGTGCTTACTGCAGCCACCAAGGTGTCCCCATAGCAGGCATGTCTTGCAGTTTGAACGCACAAAGCCAGACTGCTGGTGCAGGTTTCCTGAACTTCGTTGGGTTTCCACAGTGGGATAAGACAACTTTGAATGTGGGGGGTTTTTTTCTTTTTTTAATGTTCTCTTTAGTTTGTCTTTTTGTGCGATAGAGTTTTGTCCACGTTACTGCTCCATTGCAAAAGTATAATATTATTGATTATTTCCAAAATTGGAGGGAACATAAGAAAAAAATATATTCTCTAGTGAGATAACTGTACTCAGTCCAGACTGTATGTAATTTGGATAACCTTGACAACTAACACAATAAACAGTGCCATGATTTTAAGTGAGGATGAGCTAGCATGTTAAAATCTCTCTGCCAAATCTAATACAAGCGCCAAGCCTTCCAGGTGTTTCATTGTGTCATCACACAGAACTAACATAATTTTTTCTTTCAGTTCTGAAAAGGTGGTCCAAAATGTTTAAACTACAGTAGTTGCAACATGTCAAAGAGGGAATTTATTATCTCAGCCCCAATAGGTCTTAATAAGCCTTACACAACTGTTTAGGCATTTATTCTATTAACGGCTGTTCATTCCAGTGGCTTCACCTGAATATTCATGATCTTACTATTCCCAGTGCTTCAGTGTAGCAGCTGTTTGAAATCCACAGCAAATGTTCAAGAGAGTTCCACAAATATAAACACCCTCACAGCTGAATGTTTGGGGCCTGTGCATCGCAGAGGAGAGACATGAAACATTTATGTGGAGTGATTTTTGGAGGACGGCATTTACAAAGCTTAAATAGTCCTCGCACATTTGGGAGCACTTCAGTGTGATTGGGACATTACCATGGAGGACAAAGAGTCTGGAAGAGCCTACATCCCACAAAGATGTTACGCTCGCCTCTGTGCGATAATTCAGCGTATCGGAGGATTCCTGCTAAATTCCAGATTCAGAATCAAACCTAGGCAACTGTAATCGATGGTAGTTTGTTTTTTTTTTTTTCTTGCCTCATTGGCATGGGTTTGAATGAGGATGGAAATGGAACACATAGAAAGGAGGTACCAAGAAAGTAGAAAGAAGCAATGTGCTGAATTAAATTAGTTAAATTAAACACAGAAGGAAACAGGTCATTATACAATAAATCCTAAAAAAGTTGAAATGACCCTCACTCGTGTAGGAACCGAGTGTCTAACTCAGGACTCTACTTATGTAAACCATTTGTCTCATATTAAGTAGAAAACAGGTTCTGATGGAGTCTAAACAGATAAGACACTTTAATTAGCAGGCACATGGAGGACATAAAGAATTCAAGCTCTCTCAGAGGAGTGGGGATGGGAAGCAAGTGCTCTACTCGTCGTTCCATCTGTTCTGCCGCTGTCCGTGTTGCTGACATCTAGACATTGTCACCGGCTCAGGATTGTTGGTGGTCCTTGCTAAAATTAATGGGTGGATTTAGCCCACTTCTCAGAGGACAGGTACTCTCCCGTGCTTTGGGGGCACGAGAGGATGATTTGCTCTGAGAAGATGGAGCAGAGGTGCAGGCAGTGGGATCAGAGTTTACAATTGCTGCTGTCTGCATCAAGGACTCAGAGGGAGAAGGAGGAATAGTCGTGCGGTTGAGGACACTGTCCCAGGACCTGCAAGATTGAGATTTCTGCCCCGTTTCATAGATTTCCGCAATCGTGAGATCTCTGATGCTGGGGGTGGTTTTCACCATAGAAACCGGCAAATGGGGCAGAAAACAGGAGAGCAGGACTGTTTCCTAACACTGACTTGAAAACATTCCCTTTTCACTTCATGATGTGGGTCTGCATTTTCTTTCCAGAGACTTCCCTGCTTCTCAAATGTCCACAAATGGACAGACCCACTTCCAACGGAAGTGGAGGAATAGAAAAAATAGAAACTGGGAACACAACAGCCAAAATTGTTTCCTATCGTCTGAACTGTTCAAATTCGAATTTAGAGTGACTCAGGCTGGCTATATTTCACTGGTCTTCTTTTAATACATCGATAGATTTGACATAACAGCAACATTAAATTACAGTTGATTAAATAGTTAAAATATAGTCAAATTACAATAAATGTTAGCCTAGACATTGGAAATATATATATACACATACATGTATATGTTGTATACACAAACACACTAGTAATAGGATTAACACCAGATAAGATCATCCATAAACTATTGAAAACGACCATATCTAGCTTTTGTACAGTTCAGAGAAAAGGAATGTCCTTTCAGAGACTATGTGACCATGCTGATCTCACAAAAAATAGAGTTCTAGTGTTTAAAGGAAACCTTACAACAGCTACGGGATTTTCAGTAATATACTGGGGAAGGCATTGTTCATATACAGACCTGATCTCTGTGAACAGTAACGGTTCCAGGCTAATAATGAAATAATCCATTTTTACTAGATGAAAGAAGGGGGATCAGAAAAGTAACTCGATCTGTGGGTAATAATGGTGCCAAAAGCTTATAATGGAAAATATCTGAAGAATCCGAGACTCTCTTTGAGAGATATGAATGATTTCTTTTTTCTTGTGAAAAGTGTATGAAGAACTTGAGAAGAAGTGCCTGAGTGAATTTTATGAGAAAAAGCTCTGTTTGGGGGAGAAAGGGGCAGTGTCAGGTTGCAGCCCAAACACAGCCCAGCCTTACGTAACAGGAGGCACAGTTGAAAGATGCTCCGACGCCTGCACTTGATGCACTTGCACTTTGACTTTTTTTTTCTTTCTCCCTCTCCTCTCCTTTTTTGTTCTCCCAAAAACAAAGTTTATAAATTAGCAGGAAAAAGTCCCCGTGTCCAATTTTCCATCTATTAACATGCTCCATAATTCATACTATAATGATCTTTCAGCAGTAAGAAAATAGGGGGTAAAATCACTAAAATCAACTGAAGACTTGCTGTTTATTTCAACACGGTCAGGGTTTTGCCATTCCTGCCCAAATACTTTGATTGGACAGTCAAACTAAATTTCATACAGAAACGTCACCAGAGTGCAATGCTCGGCTTAGCTCACTTGTGCAAACAATCCTTACTCAGACAACCAGCCCTAATAACATCTCAGGAGCTTCTCAGCTGAGAAAGGCTTGCGTGAGCGACCCCCCCATTTGTGGAAGTTTTAAAACTACAGTTCTGTTGCTGCCTTGCGGCTCTTTTCCTTGACTTCTCCGCACACAACAGTTTCAGGAGGAATAAAAGCGAAAACAAGAGAGATTAAAATATTTTTATGTTTAGGCCCTCAAAATACAAGCAGGTAAAGGAGAGTGCAAATGGGATTCACCTGGCTCTGAATGTGCAATTATCCAAATGTGCCTCTCGTAGTGCAGGTTAGGCTCATAGGACAGAACATGTGGCTCAGGAAGAGTCCAGGGGACAGCAGCATTTACTTCTGAACATAGTATGATTAATCCAGAACTAATGCTCTTGTGCAATAATTTTCTTTGAAGTTTTTTACAAAGGCGATCAGCCTAACTATCCCCATTTTACAGTTGGGGAAGATGAGGCACCAAGTGGCAAAAATTGCCCACGGTTATGCAGCAGAGCTGTACTGAGCCGGTTCACAGCACAGTGTGCTCTCAGCAGTGCTGTGCTGTCTGCCTGGATGAAGCAGAAAGAGGAATGAGAAGGAAAAATCAGGAACGTGGGTTTAGGGCAGGCATAATGAACCTCTTGGTCATTCCTTCCATTAAAATCCCTTTATTTTCTGCAGTTTCATCCTTTGCATTGCAGGCACGGGCATATCATCTAACTCCCACTCAGTCATCTTGGGCATGCGTGTACTGGTTACTGTGAAGTAAATAATAAAATTGGGGGTATTTCTCTGGCACAGTAATTTAAAATGTATTGCAAAATTTAGCCTTTCTCTCTCTCTCTCTTTTGTACACACATAAAATCTCCCTACTTTGTAAGTGTGTGTGTGAGTGCGTGTGTGAGTGCATGTGTAATGCAAATAAATCATTGGATTTCAATGACTACTGGGCTGAGATTGAAATAAGAAATAGCTTGTTGATTACTAAGGCGATTAAAAGGATCATCTTATTGATTCCCACCCAGCCAGGCACAGACCTCAGTAATGAACATCGACTGGTTTAATAAGGGAAAAGGCAAGATTTACTGGACGCATGTGCTTTTCATTAGAGTGAGCTGAAAGGAAATAAAAAATGCTGACCTACCCAGTCATGGGCCACTGTGCCTCTTACTCTTACGAGTGCAGCTAGAACAGGAAAGTGGGTAATAGAAAGCAGTATGTGACTGCACAGGGGCAATGCCTAATAAAATTACTGAAACTGAAGTAGCAGAAATGAAATTGTTTTCTTCCATCTTTCCCTCTTTTTGTACTGATAACCATTCCGCTTGCTTAGAGCACAAGAATCTGGATGTCCATTAAAAATGAAAGCTGACTATGTATTTAAAAATCAGAGGCAAGGTCTCCTTCCCTCATAGATCTATCGGGAGATATGAGATGCCTACAAGTAGCTCATCTATCTAGGTTGATACTAGGAGCAAAAGATTCTCTAAAAGATAAGCTTGAGGTTAAAAAGGCATCATTGCGGACGCGTGCGTTATACAGGAGTTCAGACATTGGTCCTATTTGTTCTTGTAACAATCAGTGGCTCAGTGAATTTCTCCTTCAAAAAGACTTTCATTTCTCAGTCTGAATCAGGTATAACTGCAGATACTTGGTACAGGTGAGGGGCACGTTTTTCTTCTTAACCATCAGCAGCAGTAGCTGATTTTACAACACAAATAACTGTATTTTCATATGTGTAAGTCATACCTCAGATAATTTACACCCCTGTCAGAGGACTCGTACTTGAACCTAACTCCTTAGGTGACATACGTCTCACCTACACCCATGGGTAACCTCCTCAAAATCTAAGGCAGGGAGGTCAACAGAGTACAGGAACCAGGCTGTGCAGGAAAGACCTCGTTTCTGGGAGAGAGGAAGCAGGTTGCTGAGGATTAGAGACGATGTGGGCTGCTAAGGGAGACAAGACTTTCAAATAAACATCCCTTCACATCACCCTCTGATTCACATAGCCCACAGTGCTGCTGAATCACGGGGATTTTTACAAATAATCAAATACCTTGCATATCATATATATGAAACACGATGTTCTTACTTGGTAGCCCCAAAGAGAGTATTCCTTTCTAAAACAGCACAATGTGTGTTTTCTTTGCCTGCTTACACAGTGAATGATGAGGAAATTATGAAATTTAGTATTGTGCTCACTTTTTTTTCTGCATGAGGAGTGTAGGTTTCCTGAAGCATTTAAAACCAGAGTCAAACCAGGGCCAAAGTCTGCTTAGATGTGCAGTCTGCGAATCCAAAGTACCTCCACTAACCCTAATGGTTACGCAAGATCTGTCACCATGTCACATTTTAAGGAAAGGAAGGACAGACCTTCTTAGTAAATAAATTCTGTTTTAACTGTGGAATTGGTACAGTATTCATAGATACATCCATCTGTGCCCTCTGTCAGGGGCTCCCTGTCACTGCATCTTTTGACATCTCAGGAACCTGGCTGATCTTCTTTCTGTGCTGATGGTCCTGTTAAAGACCATGGCATGGTACTGAGACCACTTCACCAGCATGAAGTCCCTTCCTGCCCATGCTTCCTACTAGTTTTCTCTGCTCGGTCTTCTTGTCTTGTGCACCTTGTGAGCTCTGTTATTGCCTCCAGGGAGCATGGGCAGAGTCACAGGCTGTTCTAAGTTACTTGACTTGGTGGCCCAGGGATCAGCAGTCCTTTAGGAGTGGAGTGCAAAGCATTTCTTTCTTTCTCAGATGAAAGCCTTTGGGTAACAGCTTAGCAGGAATTTGGAGAATCAGCCTCCTAAAGAACCAAGATGCTTATAAGCAATATCCTGCCTCCGGGCAAATGCTCCCAGCTCCCAGGAACTGCTGAGCTCCAAATTCAGCAAGAACCGCTGACAGGGACATGACATTCGGGTGAGAGAGGCCACCACTGAGGGCATGAAATATGCCTCATAGGTGATATCTCATCAGGACCTGAGAGCTCTTGCCTTAGCAGGGACATGTCTCTCAGGCCATCCCAGTGCCTGCCCTGGAGCCAGCCCTGCCATATGCCATTTGAACCCAAGAGCATCCAGTCCCACCGCCATAACCCACAGCTCTGAAGGTGGCACCTCCAAGCACCATTTCCCTCCCGGTTCCACTGTGTCCTCACTTCTGCCCAGGACAGATTGATGGCTGGTTTGGATAAATGGCTGTAACACAGGACTAACCAGTGACATGAAAAGTTGTTTCGGGAGCTAGGAAACACTGCCTGCACAGATAGCCTCTGAGGCGCTAATATAAAACAACTCAAAGTGCTACGAAGCCCTTTGTGAGCACCTTTCTTTCTGCTTATGAATGCCCTATTTGAATCAAGCTCAAAATGGTCGAGTCAGAAATTAAATGCAGCTGAAGAGCTCCAGAAGCACTGAGGAAGGATTTCGACCACGAAGAAATGTCTGAGCTTCCAATCACACCAACCATCTGTCTGGTACCACTGGCCAAAACCTACCAGAGCCCTGCCAAAAGGGACAGGGGTCTCTCACCTTGAGTCCTACCACCTTCATCCCTTTCCCAGAAACCAAAGATGGCATTTCCAGTCCTGGATACAAACTAGCGGTTTAAGAAATGTTGGATATTATGCTGTAGACTGGAAAAAAAACCACACTGTCCAGCCAGACTTTTTCCCAGAGTTGATTTCCCTCTTCTGCCTGCTTCCACCCAAGAAGTACTGGCAGTTGAAGCTTCCACTTCCAAAGCTGGCATTGCCAACTTCCAGCTGAGGTCAGAGTTAAGGTTTGTTCCTCTTGCAGAGGAATTTGGGCATGTGTTACATTTCTTGGATGCTGGAAATGCAAAGGAGTTTCTTGTGGAGGCTGTTTCTCAGTGTGATCGCTTGCTATGATGCGTGGGCACAAAGGGGTGTCCAAAAGCTCTCCTTAGCCAAATATTTCCCTGCATTTTAAGATTTGCATGGGTGGGTTTTGTACTTAAGCAGCCTTTAATGTATTCAAAAAAAGGTTTGGTTGGTGGCTTACATAATAGTGTTGAATCTGACCCAGACGTGTTGTCACAGCACTGCTGTCAGATAGATAGTGAGCTGTCAGATTGAAATATTCACTAGTAATCTAGGTTATTGGGCCCCTTCCTTCAAAAGTGCACCCAGCAGAAAAGCAGGTGCATTGTTAGGAGCTGGAATTACAAGGTTCTGCAATGGGGTTAAATCTTCTCAAATCACTGCCTGATAAAGGGAAAATTTTCAGGTGTTCTGTTTCAGGACCAGCTTCCAGCTGATTTGTTTTTTCACTGTTCTCCTCACGCTGGATCATGGTTAGAGGTCATAACTTCAACTACAGGTCAAAAATTTCCAGGTATTTACTAGAAATATGCCCAAGTAGGAAGTAAAGGGATTCCAGGACTTAGGTTGTCTGCAGTCAGCCTTAACACCACATAGAGCACTACACCATCAGGCACCATCATTACATAGTTGATCTCTAATTAAAACCTTAAATATCAGAGACCATATAAAGTGCTGACCTTTTCCACTGAGAAAAGACTAATTGTTCTTTGTTGCTAAAGATACATGAGGTATCTTTAAAGATGTAATCTTGCTCATTCCAGGACACGTGTTTAGAAAGGTTCTGCTATAGTCGTTGATAGGAGAAGCAATTAGCTATAAAAAACATCTTATACCATGTAATGGCACTTGCGTACATTTGAAAACATTTTACTGCCGATTTCTTAGCTTGAATATTTATTATGCACTATCTCCCTTTTTAAACCAATTTGGGTATCAGAGACCAAAAATGCTAAGATTGTCTTGGAGAGTATTGTTTCTCAATCAAAGAATGTAATGACTTTTCATGGATGAATCTTGCCACTTGCCATGTGTAGTCTTTATTCCATGACACAGTGATCCTAGAGTGTTGTGACTGCTTGACACAATATATCACATAATATATCTGCTATCGGTATTCTCATTACAGAGGGAGAGACAAGTGAGATTGGAAAGTGAGAGCAGAACTGGTCAGATCAAAGTAAAAGGGAAAATGGTGAGAAGTAAAAAAAGACTATGTGGAAAACCCATATTAACAGGACCTTGAATTCTACCCAGGTTCCAGTGACACGGGTAGAAAAACGGCTTACTTTCTGCCCTATCAAAAGACAACAGCCTTTTGATCTGAGAAGACAAAGGTTAGAAAAGGAAGTTAGTTTGTTAGGAAGACAAGGCATCTGTAGAAGATATCAATCTGAACCAAAAAAATGTGTTCTTATTCTTGGCTGGAACATCTCTCCAGTGTCAGTCCCTTGGGGCACGGGCTGCAGCCAGCACTCCCGAGTTGTTCCGGCTGCATTTAATGTTCTTTGCGCCAACTTCAAGGCAGCTCCTATCTTGTGCGGGGAGGCACGGGGCTCTCTCCCCTTATGCACATCACAAACGCTGGATGTTTTGAACAATTTAGCTAAGCCAAAACTCTTCATCTGAAGTTTCATCTACAGGGATGGCTTAGACAGTTCCACCAAAGGCAGAGAAAGGGTCCCAAGCTTCTCACCACCAGTGTGTTGTAAGGACTCCAGGAAGTCCCTGATAGCCATCGCTTCTGTTTCGCATTTGTACATATACATCTGTCCGAGCTTTGTTTCAGTTTGGTACTACTTCTATTTATGATATATGGGGAATCTAACTCCACCAATAACAATGTGCCTGATTGCTTGATTGTGCTTTGTGTTGGTTTTGCTCACACGCAACTGAATTCATAGGAATTAAACATGCTCTCTGGGACCTTCTTCTTCTGCACAGAAGGAGTAATAGAAACTTTGCCTGAGCCATTCAACTCCTTCTTCTCTCTTTGCCATGTTTTCCTGGTTGTCTTCAGCCTGAGTACCACCAAAGCTCGTTTTGCTGACCCAGCTGTACAGTTTGACTTACAGGATGGAGAAAGATGAGGCACCAGCTTCAGACCAGTTCTCTTCTCTGAAGTTGCCCCAGCTCACACCATTCAGTTCATTTCTACTCAGCACCTCACTCCCATGAAATCTGTTTTGAATTAGTCCAGGCAATATGGGCTGATATTGACCCTCATTTAGTAAATTCAAATTCATTCTTTAAATTAAATACTGCAGGGCAGAACTGATTATAAATGGTTGAGGCCACTTGCATCAGATAATTGACTGGGAACCAAATAGTCTCTCCTGGGACTCATCTCCCCCAAGCAGTGGCATGCTCTGTCATGAAATGAAACATTTGCTAAAGCCCAATCTCAGCGCCATTTGCATGGCCAGGATGTGGAACAGGCCAGTGTGTACCAGGTCTCCTGCCCTGGGATGGGAAACGGGCAGCATCTGAGCACAGAAGCTCTTCAATGAAGATGGAGCAGGCTGGAGTACCTACCGCCAGCTGCAATGCTATTAACAGTACAGGGACCACGGCTGTGAACCAGCAGACTAGTGTGCATTCCCTATTTTCGCAACATTACCGAAGCGAACAAAAAAAAAGAAAGAAAGAAATAGAGAGGTTATAAATCCCCTAAACTGGGGAAGATAAATTTGTGTGAAAAGTCATGAGGAACCTGACAGGAAAGAGTTACTTTATGCCATTTTGCGGCAAGGAAAAACAGCCTTAGGTTTTCTATTGTCTGCAGGTTTTTCTCCGTGAGAACAGAAGGTTGGGCACAAGGTGAACTGTCAGGAGGAAAAATCGAGGGAATCATAGAGAAGATGGGCCTTGCACATAATTGATCTGACAGAGTGCTGCCCACTCCATCATTGTGGCTGAAATATGCTTGGCCTCCTGCGCAATAATGCATGCAAGTTTAGCAGCGCAAGAGTTGGTCTATTAGGGAGTTTGTTTAATCAGGAATGCTCCCATCCCTGACAGCGCCAAACATCGCTTGCAAAACATGAAATCTGCTCTCTGACTGGAAGAGAAAATTCTGCCATGCTAAACACTTTCAACAGCAGACATAAAAGCAGAAAGTGACTGAGTAAAATCGGAGCAACATCTCTATCGCCTTCAACAAGGCCAGCACTATGCTTTGTTCCCTGAAGAACTCCCCCGCCGTTTCTCCCCATCAGATTTCTTTTTCCTTTTTTGATCCTTTTAGTGGAAGACGTTATCAGCTCATTGAATTGTCTCAGAACTGACCCAGCACTACAGAAAGTAAGAAGCTCTGTGGCCGTTTATAACTAGTTGTAGGTGCCTTCCATAGGAGGGGCAAAAGGTGTCTGAGGGTTGGGGATTTCAAACCTGGAGTGTTACTACAGTCACTAAATATCATGGCTTTGCTACTGCAAGATAAAGAGGAAAAGCTTAAAAGATGAAGATACACCACGCTTTGTGTAAGTTCTGATAAAAGCTGGCGATTGTGTTTTGAAGACTCCGGGTGGTACAAGCCTGCGAACCTTTTCAAGAAGTCTCTGTCCTGCCTTGCTTTGAGCAAAACTTCGACAAGTGAGCAAATCCTGCAAAGTGTCGGCAGTTCGCTGTGAGGTGCTGAGAGCTCCCGGACCCCGAGGGGTCAGTGGGACTGAGCTGCCCACCAGCTCAGGCTGCACAGGAGACGCAGATCCCACCTGCTGTTCTCAAAATTAAAGAGCTATGGAGGGACCATGCTATTTTCCCCTGCCACCTTCTGACCTGTGCCACCTTCTGCTAAGGCGACAGAGCGAGAGCTAGATGTTATCATTTACAGTCCATCTTAGGGTGGATAAATCAAGCCAGCAATATAACAATATTGCAGCAGGGTCACCACGAGCAATTTTCTAAAAACTGTGCTGACATCACCAGAAATTTTATTTAAATCCTTACTCTTTCCAGCTAAAAAATCCATCATCATTATGAAAATGACTTGTATCAGACCCCAGAATAATCTTGTCAGAAATGATCGCTCCTGATGTTTGAACCGATTGTGATTTATTTTACCTCTCAGATTTTCCTCTGGCTAATGTTGGCGAGAGCTGTGATCACCAACTCTGAACTCCATAATTTTGCCTAAAAACATTTGACAAAAAAGGGGTTAACGATTTTCATGCAGGGTAAAGCGATAAGGAATTAGTCCTCCAGAGTGTAGAACATTCACTTTTACAGTAGGTGGTGTTCTTGTTACACTTTCATACATGCCAGGCTAATTAACCGTCTTAAAGACCACATCATTAAATTATTTCCCCTGCTTAAAACACTGCAATGTTTAATGTACCCCAGCAATTCAATTATGTTTAAAACAATATCCTAAGGACGAACTACTACAAGGTGGCATTTAGAGGAAGTTTCATGCTTTACCTCAAATGCAGGTAAAACAGAAGAGCAAAAATAGAATTTGAATTCCAAAATAGCTGTTTGAACAAAAAAAATCTTCCACAAAAACTTGTAAATGAAGACAGTTATTGTAGTCTGGATGATTGATTTTGCCTTTACTCTTTTTCATAGAAGTTCATTCGAAGAGTTTTATTTTTCCCTCAATACTTTTTAAAATCTGCCCATTCCATATTTTTTTCTTTTTTTTTTTGTTGCTTTACCTTCTTTCCCTGTTGCATTTTATCTTGTTTTGAGAAAAACCCCATGAGATTTAATTAATTATAACGTCTTGGAGGGGGGTGCAGTGTCATCCTGATGGTGTATTTCAGACATTGTTAGGGAGTAAATACGCAGAGGTATCTTTTACACACCTCAAAACATCTCACGTTAATTTATCAGAGGAAAGGCAGGCTGCATTCTGCCTCCACTACCTTCCACACCAGCATCATTTCCAGATACCAGCGTTGCATCTCCACGTGGCAAAATGAGTGCAAGGCTAGCAAAGAGCTCTGCACCAAAGGACACCGCAGTTGCTCGAGTCTCGCTCCTTGTCAGCAGGAGCTGCAGAGGATGTCTTCTGTGTGCCACGGACGTGGAAGCACGCTGCTTTGCTGCTAAGGATAGGAGCTGCTTCAACAACAGAAGCTTGTGTCATTGGCATAGTGCGCATCATCTACTGGACCTACAGAAAAAACAGGGGTAAAAAGGACCAGAAGAGTATTTTGGACTACACCTGAGTCCAGAAAACATACTGGCAGCCTCTCCTCTACCATCTTTGCGTGGTGTTTAAGAAATACTGATCCCTGATGTCAGGGAACCAGGCTTCTCACACTTAAAAGCCTCATTGATATTTGGTGTAGAAAGCTATGGTCTACAAAAGGTTCTTTTACAAAAACTAATCAAATTATTGTTTAAAAACTTACTAGGCATCCTTCAGGTCAAGATACAGAGTTTACTGTTAGAGATGGGATAGGACCGAGCTACAATACAAATCATCAACCTAATAATTTGGATGGAGTTCATCTTCATCTCCTTTCA
>NW_009192265.1:0-32999 GCF_000690835.1 Fulmarus glacialis | reverse complement strand
ATGCCAGTCACCTGAATAGCTTTGGTACCACTCTGTATGTGGGAGACGCTGCTTCCTGCCCAAAACCTATCTCATTTTCTAAAGCATTGTGCCAAGCCATCTGAGAGCAAATGTGATCTCATAGACAAAACTCGCTGAAGCCTAACTCAGGTAGCAAACCACAACAAGGATGTGTGGGTACCATACCCACATAGAGAAGCCACAACTCACAGTGAAAGCAGGATTCTGCGTAATATCACAAAGGCATTGCCTATTGCTAAATATGTTAGTGCATAGAAGAGGACCATTATTACTCAACCATCTTTTAGAAAAGAACAAGACAGGATAGTGCTTCTTTTGGCTGGGGCAGGCAGAGTGGCTGCTCATGGCAGCACTCAAGGGCATAGGGCTTCTACCTCTTACAGCTGACCAAAACTGTAGCTATCATTTGACTGAAATGCTCACATCCAGTGTAACATGACAGTTGTCCTTTTGAATGAGTGAGAAAAGTTAGGTCAAATAACCATACGTAGCTTCTACTTGGTGCCATGTAATCAATCACGTAACAGAAAATGCAATCGGCATCTGGCTGTACAACCCCACTTTCCTGCGTGATGCCATCACATGGGTAGATGCGTCATTTCATGTAACGGAGAGGGACTTATGGTGGACACTTCAGGTGATGTAAGGTGGGAAGATCACTTGTGCTCATGAAAAATGGCATCCGTAAGCAAGCTGGTGCCACCAAACAATTCATCCACTTCTCAAACTTGATGGTCTTTCCTGGTGGGCTGAATCCAGCCTTTAGGGGATACTATACCTGACTATTCCTAACTTAAGGGAAACAAAAAGGAACTGCAGTGTCTATAGGAGCCTATGAGTTTAGGCTTTTAGTGTGGAAGTATCATGTTGTTCCTAATGCAACTGACAATATATTATCGCAGTCTATAACCTCACCAGTGATAAAATTTTTCAGATTTTAAATGTCTAAAATTAGAAGGTATTTAGCATCAGGATTTTGGTTGATTTAAATTATAAAGAATTCCCTTACCATGAGGGAAGCACGTATGCACAGGCAATTTCTACCAAGCAGCAGCTGCAAATCCCACAGGGACTTCCTCTTATGGCCGATATTCTCAGAGGGAGCTGCTTCTTCAGCAGCTTGGTGGTGGGTGAAGTGTTCTCCTTATGCAGGTCTATAAGGAGGTCCAGGAGCCAACTGGATACTGGTACCTGGATACCACTTAAATATCTTCAGACTACACTTCCCCGTACTTCCAGAGAAGCTGACCAGAGGAGGAGCCCCGCCCTCATTTTCCCAACCCCGATTGCCCATTCTGCTCCCGCTTCACCGTCAGTCCCCCTCACAGACATTCAGTGAACCCAGCCAAGGAAGTGGCCTGTCTGTAAACTAGACATTTCTTTTTTAAACCAGGTCAGTCTTCACTGAGATCCATTTTCTGATCTCTCACTGCATGGTCAGAGAAACACCTGTGCCGACACAGGGGGAGGAAGCGCAAACAACCATCTGGAGAACACGGGGGGACAGGAAACCCATTTTGGTTGCAGAACGGGCTTCTGCCAGCTTAACTGGGCATGGAGGGGTGGCGTTAATCAAGACCTTGAAACAAGCCTCAGGGCAAATGTAGCATGGCATCCGAGGGATTAACCATGGGATGAAATACATTGCTGACCACATGATGACCCAGAAGTGCTTAGAACTTACATATCTATATTGAGATACCTACAATGCTAGGCTAAGGGTGTCATCAATAATATAGGGAGCTGAAGGTGAAATTCTGGTTATGCAATGGTTTGAAATAAGTAGGTCTTATATGTGTTAATTCACAATATTTATGTCAGAACATAAATACACATCCGAAACATCAGTAGGTACCTATGTGGTTTCTAAAATGCATAGAGCATCATCCTTTTGTACCCTTAAACCTGTGCAAAAGGTACGTGATTAGGTCCTTGTCCTGATGAATTCTGCAGCAAAGTACAGATATACATAACCATCATGACTACACTTGAAGCCCAGGCACATGCATGCTATATATTTTTTTGCCTAGTCTTGCTTTTGCTTTCTCCTTTTGAATTATTTGTCACAATTTTAAATTGGTTTTAATATATTTATTTTCCATCTATGTTCCTATTATTTATTTAGCATTTTATTCCAATTTTATGCCATCATATACTTAGACAAATATTCTTTTTTTTTTCTTTTTTACCTTCAGTTTCTGCATCTGTTTTACAAATAAATTGCAAATGTCAAGATCATTTCCTTTCTCAAGAGTTTCCTAAGCCCTAACCAGCTCAACAAGTTGCATGTAACATAAAACATACAGCATGAACTTAAAACATAGGAATGCATATAACAATCTCTCTTTTTTCCTAATGCAGTTATGCGTATTTAATGCATTGATTCCCTTGAAGCAGTCAATAAAATACTTCAGGTAGTAAAATATACCCTGACAGTAATATTTTTCATTCAGTACTTCTCCCCTTCCTTGCTGAAGACTCCAATCATTAGAAAAGTGGAGAACATGATTGTTATATATGTTTAAATGGTATCACAAGATCTCAGTTAGGCTCTGGCCTGCTCTTGACCCAGGCTTTTTAGATTTGGGCCCTGAGTGTGTCCCCATAATATTTATATTACCCGGAATGACTTATACACTGTTTTAGGAAAGAGTTTGTTGCACCGATTTTAAACCCTCATTTTTATAACTTAGCTGAACATCCAAAAGGAGATTTTAGAGCTTTGAGAACCAGTCTCTTAAAAAGGCTGCTATGAAATACTTTTAAATAAGAGCAAAGCCCACTGAATTATGGAAAATAATTTCTCCAGAAAGAAATTACAGCCTGTATGGGAAGGCTAGCTCAGCAGATTAGGCTCTGTCTGTCCCCATATATCCCCCTTACTGAGAACCTGTTGTAATTAGAGGTCCTCACAGCAGCAAAATTACTGATAAAATAGAAACCCTGCAGCTAGCAAACATAACCATGACGCACCCAATTCAATGAACTTTGGCTTGAATGCTTCTGCTGTTGTTCCCTTACAATCTGCACACCAATCCCTGAGAAACCCTGGTCTGAACCAAACTTATCCACAGAGGGCAATGGAAAAATGTCCATCAATTTGTGTGGGTATCACCCCTGAATGTCCTCCTCTCTCAGGACTAGGGTCACCATCGGGAGGAGCTGAGGACATGGTACTCCACAGGACCAAGGCTGTGTAACAAAAGCCTGGTGTGAAAAAGATCAGCTGTGCTTCGAGTTGTACATTTATTTAAAGTTGCTACAAATACACTGGACTGTTTAGTGCAGAAAATAGGCTTGCTGGGATTAGAAAATGGGCAGTAAAGCCAACATATACAGCATTTGCGCCTGACTAAACGAGTGTCTCAGTTTCATTTCTGACTTGAACCTGTAACAAAAGGTTACAATAGTTTCGCAATGCTAATTTTATTTTAGATGCATATGAGAGAGATGTAAGGAGGTGCTAGAACACCCCCATTCCTAATTTGCAGTTATAATTATTTTGTAATAAACATAGCTCTGCAAAGAAGTCTTCGAGTGACAGAGCCGGAGACCAGAATTTCTCTTCTTTATATGCATTAAAGGTGTCAGTAGAGACAGAGCAGGGATCCCACACTGACCTCATCAATCGTCAATTCACCTCATACCTGCCAGTGCTGCAAGGGGCTTGTCCTCTGCAGGATACATTTAGTCTTTGGCTTCTCCTCTGTCAATTCCAGATAGGACCAGAATTACAGCTTTGAAATGAGCAGAGGCAAGAATCTCCTTAGACCCCTGAATCATGTCTTGATCTTCTCTAAACAACCATCAGCTGGGAAAAATTCATTACTAATAACCTGCGCCAACTTTCCTCTGGAATCAGCAAGGTAAAAGGCCACATATCCCATCAAAAGTGCACTGGCTTGTGCAACAATACTTTGAATCTCCAGCAGTAAATATACACAGTTAAATTCAAATGAAGAACTATCAGTGCTTTAGATGGGTATTTTACCAATTTTACAGACTGGTAAACTCGTATACAGAGTAAATAGCAGACTTAATTAGAAAGCAACCCTGAAATTTTATTTTCTGCCTCCTCTGTTTCTGTGAGCTCCTACTTCCCTGCCATGTGCTGCCACCTCTTTTCCAAAGGGAAGATCATAGCCTCAGTCTTTGTAAGAGCAGGAAAGATTTTCTTTGCTATCAAAGTGATGCCCGCTGGGTGAACGTGCCACACGAGTTACACAGCTCTGTCACTTAGCTCAGCAAACTCATGTTCTCCTGATGATCCTGTCTCAGCCAATTCATGCAGCATCGTCCAGAGGGTTCGGCTGCCATTTTTCATTGCCTCCATGAAAGGAGAGAACAGACAACACTGCTGTTGAGGATCTGAGTCCAATTTGCCACTGTGTTACTCCAGTTTTAAAGGAGTGTCTCTTCGTTAACTTCTTTGGAAGAAGATTCTTCTTCAGAGAATTAAAATATCTCAACAACCTTACATGAGTGAAAATCTGAAGTAACACAGTCCTGTTGTACCTCAGGGCACAGGATTGCACCGGATTTTGGGCTCTTTGTCCGATGAGACTTCATATGGATGAACTTCTCGGCAAATCCCCATCTGAATGTGCTGAGCGCATTGAAAATCTTCATGCTGTGCAATGGACTGGACATGCAGGAGCACTCAGGTTCATCTTCATATAGTTCCCATCACTTTTACCACTTTCTGGAAACCCTAACTGAGAGGCTCTGTTTGGGTAATAACGCTTGCCATGTGCAAGTGTATATTAAAAAGCTTTCTGTTGCAGGGAGCAGACAGAGCCACTGTTTAGGCAAGGCAGCACGTGAGAAAAGACCTTACGCTGCAGGAGGGCAGGGTGGTCTGGCAGTCAGGTGAGAGCACGGAGGGGAGAGACCAGCCTGTTCTGTGAAGCTCGTTATACAGAATATTGACAGCAAATGCACTAGTCATTATAAGGAATAAAATAAGCAGGTATATGTATCCACACACATATTTTGCTCCAAAACCTCAGGTACCATAAATTTCTACAATTTTGTTTCAAATCACAACTACTGCAAAAATTGGTCAGAATATTGTGTGTTAAACTAATTTGATAATTAACTCAGAATCTGCTCATTTGTCACTGGGTATACTGAGCATATCCAAGGGAGCCAGGGCTCTGCTTGAAAATGTTTGAGAGAGAAACTCCAACCACCTCTTGTACCCTTTGCAACTCCTTTGCGGGCCAATTTAATGTATTCCCTGTCACAGAAACGTGAAGCTGTGCTTTAGCAGTGCCAGCAGATTGCGTTACCCTGCCTGACTGTACCAAAATCACACATCTCTCTCTGCCTGCAGTCCCAGAGGTCACAGCTAAGGTCAGCAGAGAACAAAAATGATGCTTTGTGATCCAGCATTTAGACAGTTATCAACTCATAAATCTTGGTCAGATTGTAATGACAAAGCATGGGACAGTAGAGTCCCATACACACAGAGATGTCTTCAGGAAAAAAAGGCAAAGCCATGCATAAGACAAAGACGACTGTATTTAGCATGTGGGAAACCAGACATGCCTTTTTCAACTATTTTTATTTTTCTATTTTCCACTCCTCATTTTCCGCATTTCTAGGTGGGAATAGAAGACCGTGTCACCACTTCGAAATATTTATAGCAGTTAACCAAGGAGTAATGATCATAAGCAGAATCACTTAAAGAACAACATTGAAATGTTTTTTCATACTGAAAATAAATGACTCACTCCTTTGTATTTGGCAGCTTGAAATGGGACCTCTTTCCTTAATGACATTCCTCCTTTGCAGTGTGCTTATATTCATTTGCTGTTGTGCATTTGTTCATAGTACCAGTACTACTTGGCACTTACAGTCCGTACTGTCTTTTAATTCAAAGACTTTATGAACACTGATCAATTAAACTGAACAGTATCCTTAGGAGGTTAGTGTTTATACCAGTTTTTCAGATCAGAAAACAGAGAGGGGTTAAATTTCTTGCAAAAAAAAAAAAAAAAAAAAAAAAAAAAAACCTTTTAAACAAAAAAAAAAGGGGGGGTTAAATTTTTTAAAAAAAAAAAAAAAAAAAAAAAAAAAAAAAGCCTGCTGCAAGTTACAGGTGAATTCCAAAATTCAGAAGGGTTTTGTTCCCCCTCCTCTGTCACCAGGATTGAGGTCAGCATGGCAGGTACTATGCAAGATTTCTGCCACATGAGACCAACCTGGTTAACAAAGAAATATCGGGAATTTTGGCCCTGATCTGGGTTTGCACCCTCAACCTAAAATTAATCTAGCTCCAGGTCTTTGCCTGCTTCTTCAGCTCATGCGAGTGTGAAATTTAAGCATTTGAAGTTGCAGCTGCTCTGCAAGACAATCCTTCCTCATCTGTAATATCTGGATCCATATATGCTTCTCTCAAGCGCTTCCCCAAATAGATACTGTAGCCACTGGAAACGTTCTGGCCTTGCTTGTATTCATTCAGCTTCCTTGTTAGGCAATTTGATTTCTTCTCTTCTAATTACTCCTCTTGTGTTGGTGAAAGGTATTAGCAAGGTAAAGACACCGCTGAATCAAACCCACTGTACTGAAAAAGTCCTCGGGAAATCTCCTGTTAAACTTGCAAAGTAGCTTCTGTCTCTCTGGAAGAATCTCGAGCAGAAACGTTTCCCTGAGAGTTTTCTCTCGCCTCCTTTTGCAGAGCGCCCTTCACACTTGTTCTTAGAGAAATGTACCAGTTTGGGGGTAATTCATTCAACAACTGTCAGATCTTTCCAACTGCTTTATAGCTTGTCCTCCCCAAGCATTCTTTCAGTAATCCCTATACCAAAGCTGAACCAAATGTGTGTTTATGTAAAACAGCCCATGCTATACGCAGCCTGTGCTTTTTGCATGACCTTTAGTGTAAAATGCAATATGTCTGGTCTCAGTTATGTTATTCTGTCAACATGTTCCAGTTTGGGCTAAGCTGGAAGCAGCGCTCTGTACATCTGGCTCAGGAAGAGAGGACATCTGTGCAACTAGTCTAATAAACCAGAGCAATTCAATGAAATATTGTTCTAGTGTTAGGGAATGAAAAGAATTTTTGCATTGCAAAACACAACAAATACTGACTTCTACCAATAAGAGTGACCTCCAGAAATCTGGGAGATAAATCAGCACGAGAGAAAGGCGAAGAGATGTTAAATGATGCTGTTATTTCAAATATAAACATCTTTCAAACACATAAATCGTCTCATTTGATTTAAAGTTATTTAGTTCACATGGAGTTAGGTAATGTCCTCCTTTTAAAAATATCACTTTGGAAATTTATGGATGAAAAGTGCTAATTATATATTTTTAAATGCATTTTATAATTTCATTGTATGAATCCCTTTAGGACATAATGCTATCTATAAATCCTTCCCCTCTTCCACCCAGGATTTTGTGAAGAACACAATTGCTAATGCAGTCTAAATTAGACAAAGGCATTTGGTGAGGTCAGAATACTATTGCTTGGAGGTTCCCATTTTATTTTCTTTGGCCATTTTTAAAAGGGTAGCACCTTACACTTACTCTAATAACAGCGTGCAACTCTGATGTAATTGATTCTGCAATTGCTTTTAGCTGTTTTAGAGTCTTTATCAGCCACATTTATCCTTCTTTTCTAAGTACTCTGAAATAGTGAAGAAGTCCAAAGTGAAGTAAGCTCTTGCCATCCTTTTTTAAATAACAACTCCACTTGTAAAAGATACCGAGGGTCACTGACAACTGAGAAAAATGCCATTTTGCTCTTACGTACTGAATTTCATATTTTGCCTGACTTAGGGTGGAAAGAGCACAATAGTGTCGCATTTCTCATGCTGTACTTCACATTCATCTCCACTTAATACAATTATTGATCTTTCTCCTGGAGTTTCTCTACAAATCTCACCATCCATTCTGCCCATGCATACCTTGTTGTTGTCTGCCTAGTGACGAAATCCCAAGAGGATAATACTGCTCATTTAGTTTAGAATTTGATCCAAGAGCCCATCAGGCTGTTTTCCAGCTCTCCTACAGTTTGCTGTCAGTAAACTTTCCTGCTCCACAGCCACCTCGGTTGGTCTCCACCTCATCTATCACTATAAAAGCCCACATACAACTGAGTTCGTTCTGTTCACTACCTCTTGTAAAACTTCCATCTGTCCCACTCCCATTGATAAGCTTTTTCCAAGGTGGGTGAAGAAGAAAGCCCAGCTTGGTGAGGATGATCTCCAGACAGCAGGGGATACAAAACATCTCCACTTATTAAACAGACTCTGCAGTGGTTGCTTGCAGTGTGCACTGAACAGACAATCTCAAGAGAATTCAAGAAAACCAAATACAGTCAGTGGCAAGAAAACTGCAAACACAGTAATATTTGCAGAATCTCTTTTCTTAAAAGAGACTAAAAGGCTCTTGAAAGGTTCCTTCAGGCAATTTGATTCTAGTCCAAGGGCTTTGAAGAAAACAAACCTGTCCATATATCTTGATACATTCTTGACTGTCCCACGATATACTTCTGACCTTAGAAAGTGTATCAGTCAGGGACAAGGCAACATCAGCGCTGGATCTCTGACAACATGTATTATGTTTGCGTACAGGAATTTAGGAAGGGGGGTGGTAGTGGTGGTGTTATATCATACAGCCCTAGTGTATAATTGATGACTGTATTAACGTAGAAGCAATAATGGTCCAGGAGACTAGGCACTTGATGAGGAATCAAGTACTCCTCCTCTGAGCCCCTCCACTTACCAGACATAGGATCCAGAGAAACTGTTTTGTCTTTCTGTACATCATTTTCCCAAAATATGCTTTGTTCTAAATGGTCTGTGAGGACAGGGACCTTGTGCATGTTTCCTAACGCACAGCAGTCCAGGACTAATGGCTTGGAAGCTGAGAACCAAAGGGTGTCTTTACAGAAGACCCCAGAAGTCTCATAAGGAGACTTCTTTCCCTCTTAAAAGGGAAAAAAAAAAAAAGACTTTCCAACTATAGAAGTACAAAAAGTATCCAACTGAAAAAATGTAGGCAATTTTTCCTCACTAAAAAGTACTGGATTTAAGTTTATATTTTTATTGTTTTTATTAATAACTTCCAGATGAATCTCTGAACTTTAAAACTTCATTTCAGAGTGAATTATATTCACTGCCCTAGAAGTCCTTAGAAAAGCTCTAATGGAAGTAAAGACAAGGCCAAACTCCCTCTAATTTTCCTAAATTCCAGGGAAATGTATATCTGAGCCTACACTTCCCACTTCAGAACCACTTCCTCTCCTGGCTCCAGAGAGCGACCGGAGCTTAAACATATCTGAACTTTGGCAGCATCTACAGGCAAAACACTGCTTTGTTTCTAGTAATAAATGTCACTGCACTTTTCAAAAGCAACCAGAAAGCTACAACTCTTGCTGAATACTTGATTCCAAATTATTTACCCTGAATGGGTCTGACTGCACCGAACAGAAGTTAGTAACATGGTAGGGAAACGAAGGTGAAGAGCTCTCTGATGGCAATAGAATCTAGAAATGACATGATAAGACAGTATGATGCTTTAGCTCTAAGAACTGCAGAAACACTCACACATGTAAATGTAGGCATGTCATGGTCTGCTTAAAAACCCTGAAAACCTGCATAAGCTCCAATTCTGTTACTTTTCAAGCTGTTAATAAATACAAGACAGGAGCAAATCTGTCTCCAGGTTTTTCAGGATATTTGCTGTATGTTCCTCCTGCAGCACTGAACTCCAGAAGCCTTCCTATCACCTCAGATTTCCCCCGATAAAATCTTCCACTTCCTTAAAATTGCTCAAAACAATCGCGCTTTAGCATCATCTACTGGGAGAGACGGGCAACTGACTGGGAGGCTCGAGCAGCCGAAAACGCTCCCACTCGTATCTGCGTCCCTGCTCCTGTTGCAGTGCTCCGAGCCTGACTCCAGCAATCCAGGGAAAACACGATATTTTTTCTCTTCAGAAGCTGCATTTTAAGGAATACAGCAAACGTTTCAGTGCTAGTGCATTAGAGACCAGAATAAGTACTCTCTACCTTGATGCTGCTTCCTTACTAAGGCCTCTGAGTCACAGCACCAGAAGTCAATAAGAAGCCAGGAGGAAGGGAGCAGCTGATCACACAGATCAGTTTGTGCTATGAATTTTGTCACAGAAATCTGAGGTTGGTTGCGGCAGTGCTCAGCGCTGCGGGCCTGGGGGCTATGGTGTTTGCTGTACACGATGTGCAAGACAATCTGAAATTCATGACGAGTTTGCACTTTTTACCGGCCACATCAGCCACCCAAATATCTCAAAGCGCTGCAGACAGTAATCCTGCCTGGCAGGTAGGTATTATCCCTGTGTTGCAAACAAGGAAACGGAGACAGAGATTTAAGGGCAAGAATCCCAGCAGCGTTTAGATGCCTAACTCTCACTGCCTACAAGCTGGGCAAATCACATGAAACCAATAGGATCTTTTACCTAAACATGTTCAAAAATCCTGCCCAGAGTGATTTTTCCAAGGTTCACAGGACAAGGGTGTGAGAGAGGCAGCATCCAGATCCTAAGAGTTGGCGATCCCTTCAACTTCATTTCTAAATCTCTGTAAATGTCTTGATATGAAACATACCATAGCTACTGAAAACAGCATGTCTCATATCTGGGCATGAAGGGTGGATTCACCTCAGCTACATTTTACTGCCTAAAAACTAGATGTCTACTCTGAAAAAGCTATTAGGCTGCTTTGGCAGTCAAGGAAGAGAGGGGCACTTCCAGGATGCAATTCATCTTGCCCATTGCAGGACCGTTGCCTTGGCACTATCTCGCCTTCTTCCAAGGACTGAAGCAATCAGTTTAGAACAGGTGCATTTTTATTATTATCATTACTACCATTTGGACACCTACATTTTGTCTGCAGACGTCCATTACTGTCTTTCACACCCAGTTGCACCATCTCTGGTAGCTCAGTCCCCACGCTGGTGGGCCCTCAGGGAGATCTTCCTCCACAAACAGCAGAGCCTGGACTTGGCTCTGCTGCAGGCCTGCAGCTCCAAGTAGCTCAAACCAGGCAGCCAGCTGCAAAACCTCAACCCCTGCAGATTGTTACAGCATTACAATTGATGCTATTCAGAAAAGCAGAGTAACAGTTACGGTAATACTCCATGTGTATCTTAAAAAAAAAAAAGTATGTGTGTTTTGGAATTCAGTTGAGTGACCTTTTGACGAGATTAAATATATTGCCTCATCAGATATCCATAATGAGGCCAGGTCTTTTAGATGTGGGGTCTAAAAGCTCCTGCAGGTACTAAAATACATGGCTTGATTTTTCAAGTTTCTCATGATCATTTTAAAAAATTCTGATTAAAATACCTTTAAAAATTATTTTGCTTCAATTTTAAAAGAAGCTTCTTCGCAGAGTTCCTGGGTAGCTCGTATTTCTTTTTCCTGCCATCTGCCCTCTAGGTCTCTGTATACATATCTTCCCCTAGCAGCATTGGAGGCCAGGAAGAAAAATCATCATAAACTATTTACTGGTGTTTAAAAAAGTTAATTAAAAATAAATGCTTAATATTTGAGAAAACACAAGTCATGTGCTTTGGAAAACATGTAATCCTGCTTCCTAAAATCAGCTGTAGCAACTGGATATTTGGTACACATCTCACTTTGCATACAGAAAAGCCTGCTCTTCCCCTCAGCCACAGATTTCCCCCAAACTGTGTTACTAACATTGTATAAAATCCTAGGGCCTGCAGCTGCAAAACCCTCAGTCTGGACTTTCTTCCCTACTAACGCTCCCAACCTACATCTGCCTTCAGCTCTTGACTCTCTAGGAAATGGGTTCATCAGTTATCACGCCTGGAAATGCCATGCCTTGAAAAATAAAGAAGTCTTGCTGAGATCAGCCATAGATTGGTTTTCCCAAGGCAAAAGGACAGTTTCTTTGTCCAGCTTCACATTTTGCCAGGAGCAAAGATAGTCCCATTACCACCACCCTGTAAGCCACAGAGCAGCCCCAGTCCTGCTGGGATGGGGTGGCTGTGTGTAGAAAGGTGGCTCTGGGCGAGATGGCTGCTCCAAGGGCGGACAGGCAGAGCAGACCCCTGCCTCTCTGCCTGCATAGCTATGCACGCAGATTCCTCTCCCAGGATACTTTGGATTTTTTTGAGAAAGACGTAAGGAATACTGCCCAGCTGTACGCTGGCTTGCATTGAAAGACACAGCCAACATTTCACAGCTGTCAGTGGCTGGTGTGAAACGTGGTGGTGGGACTCCCACCTCACAAAACCCCACCACAGCTCTCCAAAAGGTCCAAAACTGAAGAGGCACTGTGACTGACCCATCCTCCTCCACACAGAGAGCATCTCTACAGACCTGTTCCCTGTATGGATTGAATGGTTTTGTCCTCCCACTGACTCTGCTGTCTATATATTTACCAATAGAATTATTTTTTGAAAATGATGGCAGCCTTCACTGGGCACCCTTCATTAGTTGGTGGGTGCTTTACCTGCCCCTCTGCAAAAGGAACTCCAGCATCTCCAATAGGTCAGAAACACTGAGTAAGTAGACATGAACTTCATTCAGATTGCCCATTTAGTACCTAAAATGAAGAGTATAATTTAGCATAGAAGTTGAAAACGGCAGTGAGCAGCTCACCCCACTTGCTGTCTCTGCTCTCTCGGGACCTTGGCTCCCGAGGCAGTGCATGGAAGGGGGGGCTGCCTCAGGGGAAGACGAGATAAGGAATAGGCCCACTCATGCAAATCTAAAATCTCTCCATTAACAAATATCGTGCGTCAGTTTGGCTCTGTAAGTCTTCTTCGTTCTTCATTAACCTGCCTCTGAGCTTGGGGATTTGCAAGGACAAGGGTGGTCTTCTGTTCTGCGCCTGTTCTTGGATGGCAGAAAACTGAAGCCTCCCCAGTGATGAGCTGCTACCTTGATCCCATTAAAGGCCTCAGCTGCATTTTGGTTATATCCGGCATTTAAGCACCTCAGCCAGCCTTATCCCTGGAAGGCCTGAAATCCTTTGAGGTTTATCTTCTAACCCCTCCACCAGTTTCCTTTTCTGCAGTGTCTAATCAATAGTCTGGCAACTTTGGGGCATCCAAAGGCCAACACTAGAAAAAACAAACAAGGAAACAAGACTGAGTGCATAAGCAGATACTTGAACTACTTGTTTTCCTCTCCTGTTTTTTTTACAGGATTAACTTTAACTCTGTTGTCTAAGTTTTTTCCATCTGTAGAAAAGTCTCCTTTTGCAAAGCTCTGTAGAGATCTCTATTCTTAGTGCTGTTTTGCCAATATGTAATTGATTTGCCTAATTCTGCTGCACCATTCTGGAATATTTGGAGATTAAAATATATTCTTTTTGTGACTTGGTTAAAGAGAAAAACAAGATAAAAATAATGGAGTCTTGGATGCAAATTTATTGCCAAAGTTATTAACACATTAGATTTCTTGTGCGCTACTGAAAATAAAATATATATCCATCTGAGTACAAAGATGCGAAAATGTGGCTTACTGAGCAGCTAAAAGAGAGAAAGGGTGATGTGGCCAACGACAATTTAAATAGTTCTGACAGTGGTGTGAGACCTGATTTGTTGCTTCCTGAATACAGATGGTAATTTTTGCTGTGTGCATTGGCTGGGTTTGTACGTGCTCATTTACTTGACATCCCATGCTAACACAGCAAGGATGTTTAACGCTATTCATTTGCAAGTCAGTTTAGGTGTTGCTACTATGACGGGGCCAAACCGTGCTTGCTGGGCTTACAGCATCTTCCTCAGCATGCAAGAGTTGCAACGCTCATTGGGAGAGCCCAGTGGGCTGCTCTCCGCGTGCTTAGCCAGCTCTTCAAAACCCCAGCCAGCCTCCACTGAAGTCAACAGAGACACTCCCATTGACTTGGAGCTGGATTAGGCCATCATCTGCCATGGGAGAGGAACGTGGCCAGGTCTGCTGGCTCAGACATGCAGGCAGCAACGACTTCAGCATGTGAGGTGAATTGAAATAGCAGGCTACAACTTCTTAAAAAAACATTAAAAATAACTAACCCACGGTTAAGTGATACCGCATCCATTTAGGGATAATGTTGGGCTACAGGTTAGGAGATGTCAACCATGGGTTCCAAAGGGCTTTGGCCTCTTTCCTAGCAGTGAGGAACCACATCCTCATCTTGTTGCAGATCAGCTCCTGCTCGGTCCTCAGCAGACCTCTTTAAAGCTCAACCCATAGAAAGTCACACTAGGTTTTTTTATTATGCTGTGGAAAAAAGTCAGTTTGGCCCTGACCAGTCTGGTCTTCAAAGGAAGCCCCTCCCCTGGTCTTGCTACCATGCTAGTTGCCATGTGCTGCTATGACACACCTATGAGGGCTGGGCCTCACAGGTGCTCTTGACACTTATGGTTCCAGGACCTAAATGAGCTGGCACACGGGTTAACCAGAATTTTTAAGCCCTCCGGCCATCATTATTTTATATTACTCTTTAGCAAAAAGGAGTGGCAGCACCTCATCTGGGGCACCTGCCCCTGCAAGTCTTACTTGGAGGAACCAAGTTCCTCTCCCCCGGTCACCATGGTGGGGTAGCTTCTCTTCTAGCCTCTCCCACCAGCCTGTGCTACCAAGTTCAAAGTGTTACCGGTTTTACCCTTCCTCTGAGAGGCCACACAGAGGACACCTCTTCCCCTACAACCCACGAGACCTGGAAATAACACCTGTACCTGCAACAGTGGTGGAGCTTTAATCAACAGATCTGTTTTACTGAACTTTCTCCACCGGTCGGAAAAATACTGCATGGTTTTAAAAGACGGGTTCAGTGCCCAGTATTAGCACAGAGTGCTGAGGAGGGGCAGATCCTGCCCCATGCCCTGGCACCATGCCTGAGTGCGGCGTGGCGAGACAACAGGTTTACGTGTCCTCCAAGGTTACTCAGTCACAGGAAACTCTACTGCCTAAGCTGGTGTTTCAGGCATAGCGTGTACTTTAACTGTTTGCCAATGGTAAAACAAACATATAGGATGCTCAGCCCTGGCTTCAGTAGTTTGGTCACATTTACAGATACAAACCTAACTGAATCTACTAATTCATCTCCATCCAGTCATGAAAACAGCTCTCAGAAGCGTACCCGCTTTCTGTCGCTCCAGCCTGGAAGAGAGGCCATACCCCTCTACCAGCTCCAGCAGCACACTCCTTATCATACGAGGAAATTTTATTCTGTATAAATACACTTTATGGTAAATAAACCAAATAATCTCCACTACAAAACCAAGTGAAACAGTTTCAGCAGCTATAATCTACTTTGTGTCTATGGAGAACTAGGAAAATTTACATGGGTACACACACATACAAAAACTTTCTCAAACACATGTGAGGCTTCATGGGAAGTCTGGCCTTTGGAAGTTGGGGTTTACTTCATATAATTGCCACATACACAAACTACATTTCAGAAGATGCCAGTACTCTTGCTACCTAGATCTACATCTTGTTTATCCAAAATCTGCACAGTATTTTTATGTATGTTATACATAGAAGCAATTGTACCAAAATAGATAAAATGAAAAAAGCACCCAACTCAAAATGACCGTAGCACAATTAAGCTTCAGAAGGAACTGGGACATATTTCTCCCCATTTACTTTAAAAGTTTGCCCCTTTTAACCCCAAGAAGGTCTGGAGATGTGGAAAGCATTTTAAGAAAAGCTTTTTTATTTATTCTTGATTTAGACTTGATGAAGTACTCTTTAAGAACAGGTCTTATTTCTTGTCATTACTATTTTTGTTGCATCTCCAGCATGACAAGAAAATACTTGCCCAAAATACCAAAAAAGAAAAACCTCTTGAGAGAGCCTGTTCGTGCAAGATTTCCATCCCAATATTTACAGGCCCAGGAGGTCCAGATAAGCTTTGGATATGCATCAAAGCTCATGGATGGTTATCCAAACCAAGCACAAGCCCTGAACCTTTTGAAGTTTGTCCATCACTAGTTATCACATCCAGTTCCTCCCCTTTCATAACAAGAATTATAGTCTCTGTCTTCAGGAAGTTCTTATGCTCAGTGACTCTTGATTTTCCACAGAGGGATACATAGAATTTCACTAATGTCTATACCAGGCTTTCAGAAGAAGTCATACCCCTATTATTTTCCAGCATTTAAGTGTATTTTTCTCATTTAAAACTTGAAACACAAACTAAGCTTATACTCCCGACTATTACCTTGACAAAGTATCTGCAGCTCTCCCCGACGCAAGAGTCTGTAGGTTCAGAGGTTCAGCGAGGTACAGACTTGGCCTTTCACCATTGGGACCAAGGCTCAAGTTCATCCTGCACTCTCAAGTGAAATACAGTCAGCAGTTTCTACTCAGTCCCTGGTGAACAGTAGCTCACACAATAAAACTATCACACCTAATTCAGCACAACTGGCAAGCTTTTGAGAGAAAGGCTTTGCATGCAGGCTGATTAATGGGTTAACCCAACAGAAGATATTCCCTATAGGTCAGGTGTGATGAGGTCATTGACAGGGCAATGGTGATGAAATTTTTGACTGTAAATTCCCTATATTTCAAAAGCTATAACAGACAACTATAAACAATTTGGATAACATTTCTCCATAACTCAGGAAAAATATTCTTGCTTTATGTACTGCATAAAGAATTACCATTATCTTTTCTTTCCTTTTCTTACTTTATGTATAAAGTAAGGCTACCAGGACAAATCTATTCTCCATGTTAACAGAAGTTAGAGACTATCTTCTTAGGACTTTCAAGTTCATTTACAAAATTCAGTGGAGATTGCTTCAATTAGGGTCATCTGGTCATGTATCCCTTGATCCTTTGATCACCAAAGCAGAAATACCATGTTGGTAATCTCTGGGCTACCATTTGGGTTAATGAATCGGCTTGACTTTAATTCTAGCCCAGATGTAATCTTTTATAGCTTAATGATTTGTTCTAACATGAACTCCAACTGAATGTAAACAGTTTCTTTATTTAGAGCAAAACTTCTTTTTTATAACTTGTTTCTCTTCCTAATTAATTCTAGAGCAATTAAATCAAACCTTGATCTGTGGCAATCAAGATTAAATCATAGTATAGGTTAGGCTGCTAATATCGTCTTTGAGTTCATTATTATCAAGGCTAACAGTAATCAGCAAAGGAGGGAGAAACTGATGTAGCGAAGGTTACAGATCTGAGGACCTGTTCTCGTTTTTAATAGCTGATCTGATTTAATGTATGATAATACTTGCACTTATTTAGTAACTGTTTTCCAAGGAGCTCAACATACTCTCCCAAACTTAATTTATTCTCACAATACTGATGTGCAGGAGGTAAATATTATCTCCCAGGGACACAGAGAAGTTTGGGGGCATGGAAGAGTTGTGGGCTGTGCGCAAAGTCACAGACTGGGGCCCAGCTCTTAATTCCATTAACAAAGCATTAGCTGGGGAGCCTCGCCGTGAAGTCTAGTTATGATAAGGGAGGAACAGCACCTCATCCATAAGCACTCACGAAGCATCCTGCTTAAAATGGATTTGTTGGCCATTGCATGCAGGCAGTCCTCAGAGCTAAAAGCCATCTGTGCTGTTAGCTGGCTGCCTCAATAGATCTCCCTCCATCACACCTCCTCAAGAGGACTTGCCGTGTAGCTCTGCCTTGCAGTTGCCAAGGGGGATTTGCGTTCCCAGAGGTAAAGAAAATTCATTTGTAAGTTGTTAACAAGATGGAGGCTGATGAATTTGACAGATATTGTAGTTCTTAGCTCTGCCTAAATAGTCCGGCCTGTCCACATTACCACATACCTTCTTTTCAAATCAAATCTAGATTTAAAGGAGAATGAAAGGGACACTTCACAGCCCTGACTGTCCTCAAATCAAGGCACTGATGTCCCAGATGAGCCCCAGCTGAACCAGTTCTCTGCCTGGATCTCTGTATGTAATTATATTATCCCATGCTGTGGCAGATTAATTCTGACTGTGCAGGAAACTCCTGCCCATTTGGGTCATCTCTGTGCAGTACAGCAATTGTGTGGAAAGGACCGAATCACCCCAGTTCAACTCCAAACAAGGAAAACACAAGAAAGCGTCACAATGCTGTTTGTACTCCAGTTCTATATTAGCTTGAAAAAAAATACAGCAGTGCCATTTTCAATTCAGTGTTATGCTGGAAAGGTTGCAAATTAATTAGAATTATGCCTTCTTTGTGCCAAGTGATAATTTACTGCAATTAATTATCAAAAGATCTACTGCTGTCAATTACCGTACTTGCTCTTTGGGGGGGGAGAAGCTATTTACGTATAGCTAAATTCTGTAACAAAGTTCCATTTTACTTTTATTGTTTTCAATTAAACTATCATCATTTGCTTTCCTCTGCCAAACACAATAAAGACTCGTTAAGAACTAATCATGCTACTGTGACCTTTTTTTTAATCCAAACACTAGCTAGACCTGCACTGAGTCAACACTCCTATTGTTACACCTGCAAATTGTACGTAGAGAGGAGCATACTTCAGAATTAATGAGCACAGCTGTGGTCTCTCTTACATTCAACACTTGTAAAATAGACCTCTTTAAAGTGCCATTATCACAATATTGATAGAGTTATTTATAGTACTGCAAACGTTCCCAGTCATAACAGAGTCCTTGTTATCCCCCACAGCAGTTCATGTTGTTGCCATCTCCTGGACTCATTCCACAGCTTGTGATAAGGCACCAGGTGGACAATCCGTCACAAATGAACTATAAAAGACATTAGGAAAACTTCTACATAAGCAAGTTTTATAGCTGGGAATAGGTCAAGCTGTCAAGACCCAGCCTGCGTAAGACTTGTCATGTTCTTCTACTACGCAGTTTCCCATATTTTCTGGGTGGGATGTGAAATGAAATTGCAGGCAGTACAAGCTGCAAATGATCTGGAGGGTATTGTCCAAATTAGAGCTGCTTTTTGCAGTTACTAATACTGTTTTACCATAATTCAGTAAAACAGATGTAAGTTCAAACTCTTGGTGTCAGTCGCTGAAAACAAATATCACAGGTGCCAACTTTGGTTGCTAAGGGAATACAAGCTTCTTGGGCTTCACAGTATGTGTGCAAACAGCTAAAGATTGTCCAAGGCAGATAGGAAGGTATTTGCCTTTTTCAGGTGTCTTCCAACTCAGCTTGATCTCTCAACACATTACTGAAGTATCAGCGAATGTGGTCAAAATGAGGTCAGTAGGAGACCTAATCAGTGCAAGTTTTCCCAATCTCGTAACTGCAACACCGAGCATTTATTTGTGATATTATTCTTATTGTAATATTTCATACTATTCTATGGTTAAGTTTTGTCACACTTGGCTCTGTATCCCACTAAAGATCTGGATACAGCTTTTGTGGGGATACATTCATGGGAAGGTCTCCTGCAGACCCAGCAAACAAGCAACTGTGAAATTCAGTGCAATTGCTACAGCCATCTGAAGATTTCCATGTTCGGCAGCCAGCCATGCTTTGAGTTTCATCATGGGGGGGTTTGAACTGAGCATGAGAGAGTCTCTTCTGTAGATGAGTCACAAAGCTACATCCTTGTGAGAGCTCTAGAGGTCACAGATCAGGGGTGAGCACAGCCACTTACATGGATGGCTATTCTCCATCCAGCTCATGCAGGCGGCTGAGGAAGAAAACTGGGGCAAGTCTTGGACCTTACAGCCATTGCCATGAACGCTTTTACTCCCTCTTTCTGGTTGCAGTGCTTTACTTGTTATAGGGCAGGAAATAGCTTTGCTTCTGATCCACCGTCCCTTATCTGAGGCAAATCATTTTGTCATAATTCAGCCTTGATTTTGGAAAGAATTGCAGAAAAACCACAAGTCCCCAAAGAGTAAAAATTCAACAAACACTTTGCTACTTATGAATTATTTCCCCAGATCCATCTATTTCATATCTTAAGTGCTTCATGGCTGAAAGGTCAGATCTAAAATAACCTAATATTCTATTTTCCCTCTGAATGTAAGAGAATACGTTCATTGTACAGGACAGCTTGGAGAACCAGCCGAGCAATGTTTATCTCACAGGTGTTGCTGGTTCAGATCTCCTGCAGGCAAGTAGACTTGTGTAGTGATTCCCAGCTGATGGCTGTTTGGCTTATGTGAAGTTATTTGTCAGCTGTTCCTGTGTCCCTGGGGAATGGAAGAGGTGAACTCCTGCTCTCTCTGAGGTAATGGGGAGCTGGGGTAGGTACTTCAGCACAGAATTTTATAATCCCTGAATTTGCCCTGGTTGGCATGTTACAAGCTGGACTTCTCAGTGAGGATTTGAATATATGCATACTCTGTTGTTTGTAAGGGCTCTTGCAATATCTGGTTGCTGTGAAAAACTTAGCTCCAGAAGCTTCTGACTTTTTATTTGCCTCCCCCCCGCCCCTTTTTTTTTTAAACTTCTGAAGGATTTCTGTTTCCAGGTTCGCTTATGTCTGTGCATTGTATCTATGTGTACTCTCACCGTAACTTACAGCACCTCAGGTTTTGTTAGTGTATTATCCTCAGATCTATCAGTACAGTAGAAAAAAGCTCAAGAAAGAGAGGGGGGGAAAATTTTAAATCTTCCAGTTATTTTGAAATTTGGAAGAGTTTTTACACTTTAAGTAGCTTTTCAGGATTTTGGAAATATTTCTATTTGTCACCAAGAGGGAAGAAAGAGCCTGTGTAGTTATGGGGATGAGGAGTTTTGTGAAACTGAAAGAGAAAGAGAGAAGGCTGGTGACTAGGGCTGTCACCTGGGACCCTGCTCTGACATTTTCCTCTGAATCAGTGACCTTTGTTAATAAGAAAATGGCTCTTCTAGAACAGCGCTTTTCTCTAAGGAGAAGCCAGAGCTGGGCTGTAAGCAAGAGACAGGGGGTAGCACGCTACTTTTTGTTTCCATAAACTTACTGAGGAATGGCACGCAACTTCGGTGCACATGTGATTAAACTAATCTAGTTAAAATCAGAAAAGGATTTCTCATAATTCAATTGGAGTTGTTTTTAATGTTTGGACTTTGGTCAAGGACAACTTTATTGATTGAATTTAATTGCATATATTTTCCTGTCCATTTATTGAAACCCATTTTTCAAGTCACTTGAGAGGCTGCTAACATTTCAGAAAGGGGATATGCCAAAGCATTGCTTTAATTCATTATCTTTTGGACATACAGTAGTTGCTACTTGGCCCGAATTAAATCCGTTAGAGAATGTGATAGCATAATTACTTACAGGTATCCAAAACTGCTTTTAACTGAATTCTCTAGGAGGTTATGCGTAAGATTTGTCTTGCCCTTACATTGGATGCAAATGTCTGGGATTTCAATGATAAATAAATATTTCATCAACCGAGGACAGATTTTTCTTGTTTCCATATGTTGCTGACGGACTAAAATTCTTGTGAGGTCTTTATTTTTCCTTAATATATAAAATAAAAGTCTTTTACAAATTAGCTCAGTAACTCTTTCAAAATGTGTAAACATGGTGACCCTTGAGGTAAAGAGGAAACTGTCTGTGACTCTGACTTGCTTTTTTTCTTTCGAACAGTGCTCAACCCTCAAAGACTTTCTAGACAAAACTGCACATTAGCTAGATTGCTTCACACAGCGTTCCGATGATGTGAGGTCTGTGATCCTCCAAAAGTTATGTCAGCCTGCTTCCAAATGCAGCAAAGGGCTAGATGTTCCCAACCTGGAAAGACCTATGGGCTGGAAAATGCTGTAGGAAGGGCAGCAGCCATGTTACACTGCAACCCCCCGTGCCACAGCCCTACCACGTTGCTGAACCAGAGCTGTAGAGGGAGCGCTGCTCCTGTAAGCTCTGTCCCCGCTTTCCTCGCCTATTTTTTATGGTCTTTTGCTCCCAATCACAGCTTCCTGCCTTCAAGAAGTTCTCAGTCTAGCAAAGAAATTGTGTACGTGCGTGTCTCTAAGGATGCAAGAGCTTCTGCTGGCAGTTGTGGGCCCGTCTGCATGTTGGGCTCAGCTCTCTGGCTCCGCGCTGAAACTAACTGGTATCATCTTGGTTTTTGTGAAAACTTGAAGTAGCAATAGTTGCAGCTGATAAGATTGTATTTATCAATAATAGCCTAAGTAGAAAACGTGAATCTACCTATAAAAACTCTGGCATACGGTGCTTTTCAGGTACCTGACTATTTTGTAGGGAGATGCATAAGGCCAGAGTAGTTTAAAAAACTGCAAATCAGACACAATCCAGGCTTTGATTCCTTCTCATGTAAGAAAGCATAACCCTTCCGTGGAGTGAGGGAATGTTCCCACAAAAAGCCCAGGTTTTATCCTCTTCTTACACTAGCTCTGTGGTTAACAAATGCAAGCTGAAATACCTGATGTCTGTAATACCTCCCCTCTCCTTAAAACACCTGACACTTAAATGTTGCCTGATTCACAAAAGTTTTGCTCAGGAACCCAGTGATTTTATCTGATAAAAGGCACAAGGAATTCCTTTCACAAGGAATTGAACCACAGATGGTTATGTGATTTGAGGCCACTGAACGTCGACAGTTTTACCAACTGAATCAGAATTACAGAAACACCTGCATGACTGCATCTGCAGACTCAGCTAAATTATACTTCCATCCAGTCACATGATATCTAATGTGTAATTCTTCTGCGTTTTAATCAAATGCATTGTAATGTCAGTACAAAATTTCAATATGAATGCACCTTAATGTAGGAGTAACTAATAGCTGCCATCCATTAGTACCAGTTAAGAGACATACTTCCTACTAGGCAACAGGGGCACAGTTATTTTAACTCATTACCTGCTTTGTAAATGACATTTAATTGCACATCAAGAGATGATGTTCACAGGACATTGCTGGGAATGCAAGATTGAGCACCCAAAAGTTAGCAAATGTTTGAAAGAAGTTTGTAGAGTAGTGTTCATGAACCCCCTGCACAGTGAGACAGGCTTTGTGCGCTCTGCCCAAATGGTGTCTATTCCCTATAAAACCTGCACTGAGTTTTGCAGCTTAATGCTAGAAAACTTTTGCTGAGCATCTGAGTTTGTAAAGGCTTTTCAGATTTGATGGATTTTTGAGGCTACCGTAAAGCATTTCTTAAGAAACAGATGATGTAGGCTAACCTCCTAGTTGTTGCTTTCAAATCACGACATTGTCAGGGTTTTTTTAAGGACAAACTACCAGAATGGTAAAACTGAAACTTTTTTTTTTCCTATCACCTTTCTTAGAGATAGATGAATTAGCTTGGATAAAAATTTTCCAGAAAGAAATCAGCCTGACAAAAGCATGAAGTTTGGAAAATGTCCTCTAATGGCTAATACCTGGCAAAGTTACGGTCACTGGAAATCAACTTTTAAAACAGGAAGCGCTGGTCAACCTTGGGCAATGGATAACTGTGCGAGCTACCGCTTGCTGAAATTATTGAATTTGGCTCTGTCCTGAGATGTGCCTCTGGTTTAGCCTTCAGAAGTGAGTCCCAGTGCCCACAGGACTGATTTCAAGACGTCTGCCCTGATACGAGGTTCTGCCCACAATGGTGGGATTGGGGCCAGATCTTCTGGAAAACAGACATTGTACAATGGTATTCTGTTATCGGCTTGTTCGTGCTTCTAGTACCATTAAGGAAAGCCTGAAAGCATGGAGTGAGGTAGAAAGTGAAGATTTAAACTAAGTAAACTCATTCCTGAAAGGCTGGGTATTGAAACACAGTGCTTCCTGCCCATGTTTGACTTTACTTTAGTTCATTGGTCCCTAGTGCACCCAGAATTATAGCTCAGCAAACATCTCCAAGGATCATACATTTAAAAAAAAACAACCTCTAAAATCTCAAAGCGTGGCTTAACGGCAGAAAACCTCCTAGCAGAAAAGAGATTGAGAGAACACATCTTGACTTGGTCATTTCCCCTTTCAGATGTGGACGCATGTTCATTACCAATTACACCGAAATCAGTAATTATTTTCATACGGTTAGCAAGTAATAATGACTCAACATTTGCATGTCCCTGAATTGCAGTGGAGTGGGATTACAGATGGTACAAGATGCATCAGTTTTACAAAACATATTGAAGACTTCAACTTCATGACGGAAAGTGTTCTGTCATCACTTAACTTATATGCACATGAATACCAGCATAGTGGGGAGTCCGCAGTTATGGGAGCCAAAAAAGATGCCAAAAACAGGTACACAGACATAAAATGTAAATGCTCAAAGTTACTTTAGCTTTCCATTTGTTTTTGTAAGTACTGAATGTCAAAGCTGCAACCATCCTGCCTAGGTGGAGCCACAGACAGAACCCAAACATGCAAGTCCCAATTCATACCTTAAAAAAACCTATGCTTTCTTCAGTGGAGAGGCTTAACATGTATATTGTTTCATGGCAAACAGAAGGGAATACACAAAATAATGCTAATTTATGCAATAACCTTGGATTTCAGTTCGTCTCTATGAAGTATTTACCCTGAGCCTGCAAAACCTACCAAGCAGCTCTCATATGAAAGAATAAGAAGGAAAGGGAGGTTGCGTTCAGTGGTCCTGTTAAATGCAGTGATTTCTAATAACAGCAATGTTTGCTGTGAGTGATCTGGGTCAACATTAAAAAAAAAAAAAAATCTAGTCAGGTGCCCAGCAAGGGGTCTATTCTTATGTCCATGCTCATATATTAAGTCCCATTGACAAGCATTAGTGGGAGCTGCATGCACATACGGATATGTGAATAGCCCCAATGGGAGCTGCACGAAGTAGTGTTCGACTATACAGAGATCACTTCAATCGCCAAGATAAAATAATCTAGGGGGAGAAGCCTTAAAGAATGCTGTGAATAAACCCAATAATTTAAAGAAATTGACAAATAATGGAGGTTTAAAATGAAACAACAAAATAAAAACAGCATTCTTTGAACTAAATAGTAAACAAGAATTAGCTTTTAGAAATTCACCCTGGCCAAAATCTACAAAAATGTTTCGTAGCTCAGAGTTTTCTAATTTTTAGAGCCTCTTTGCCTTACTATTACTCTATATTCTAAATACAAACAAGGGAAACGGCAAAAAGATCTTACTGACAAGACATGAGTTAAGAAAAGCACTGGTAAGTATCGCTCTGCTGAAGAACATGGTACATGAAATAGTGGCAGCTCTGCAATAGGTCAATGATGATGATGCTCCTGAGGTTATGCAACACCGAGAGCCACCCTATAAATGTCAAAGCCTTGCAGAAACTCCCTGAGAAAGGTTTCCTGCTACCTGAAAAGCCTCCAGCGGCCAGTGTGCTGGACAACAAAAATCTGTAAAGAGTTTGTTCTCTTTCTGCAGGCAATCTTCAGGATTTTCCCTGAAGCCACTGCCTTGTTCAAAATCCCATCGTGATTTAGAGAACTATTCTTACTTATACTTACATAGCTGAAACAACAAAACCTTTCCTGACAGCCACACATAAATAGGTGCAATGAACAATGAAATCATCAATTAACAGAGCACACAGCAGTCACTGCTGGAGGGTTTTAAGACAGTGAAAAGCACCCATATTAAGAATCTAAATTGGTGGGATATGGAGTGGGTAATAAGTAAATAACATGTATAAATCAGGTCTAATTGTGATCAAGATCACCGGTTTCCTTACCTTGTTCTGGTGTCCATAGTGGAATTCAACCACCTGAATTGCAAGTTATTGCAGAGCCCTGTATGTCTACGTTATGTCTCACTGGCTTCAGACCCAGGTCCAAACCGTTCCAGCAACACTGCACTGGAACATCCTGAGGTGAAGCAATCCATATGACTGACAATGAAAGCTCTTAGCTTACAAGATGTCCTTTTCCAGTGGTCATTTAGACCAACAGCCAACCTATTAATCACAGAAAACCAAAGCTTGTTGGGTCCCTGCTGGCCAAAGCACTTGAGAAGACAAAAGACACCATGTTCCAGCTGACACCTGCAAGTAATTACACATGGCGATAGCAGTGCGTGAAAGAACTATTTGAGAACCAATGCTATGAAGAGAGGTGCATTTCTTTTTTGTATACACTGAACTATTTTCTGATCTCTAAGTGCCTTAGGGTCTTAGAAATCAAAGGCAAATTAGGCAAGGTAAAGAAAATCAGTTGCCAGGTGTTCATCTGGAAAAGTGATAGATCTCCAGTGATTTTCACCAGTTCTGGGAGCTGATTCCCCATCCCAGATGATACTGTATTTTATAAGGCTATTTTATCGGGCTAGCAGCAGAGGGCAAATGCTCCACAGAGAACAGAATCTGGAGGCCATTCTTCCCAGAGTGTCTTCTCTACCTACCAACAGATCTTTCAGTCTGTCTCTGATGGTTTTGGATATCAGGACACATATGATGCATAGCAAAGACAGGCATGCAGTTTTAGGAGAAGCTAAAATGTGGTGGCTGACTCTTTCCTGAAAACCTTCTGAAGAAAAGAGGAGAGAAGATGAGAAAATGGCTGCTACTCTGAAGAGTACCAGACAGCCACAGCCAGGTAGGAGAACTCTGAGTTACATTCCTGTTTAGTGAATATTTATTACATTGGCACTATTTGAATGTTACTGAATGCTGCGAGAAAGGAGATGATGGAGATAGATTCAATTTAAGCAGTATTTATTAATAAAACTCAAAATGCATGTGATATTTCCAGTACTGTTTCTTAAGTCTGTTTTGACAAAATCCATTATCAGAAATTGTTTTTACTCTACATGTACTTTGATATAGTAAGTATGCAGAAATCCTAAGCAGAAAATAATGTTGCAAAGAGCAGTAAAGAGATATGACAACATATTTTGTCTTGTTTTCTAGATTTCCACTTCTGGAAGGTAACCTACCCACATCAGACTTCTTTCTATCGAAAGAAAAGAGGAAGACCAATTTATGTTAACAGATTGAGAAATAAGTCACCTTCACGTCATACCACCACATCCTGGATCTATCAGCTATTTTACAGATAAAGAAGTTCCTCAGATTACATCCTTCCCAGCAAATCATTTAGCTCATGTTTCATTTTAAGCTGCTGAGTTGATCAGTGGGACAATTCCCTGCTTAGAGTTGATTACCAGCATCACTGCAAGCCCAAAAGGCAGGTCATCAGCCACTGGATTGATCTCTGCCTAAGTCCCTGAGACTATCTAGCTGTCCCCCATACTTTCGGCATTTATCAATTAATAATGCTGCTCAGTGTCTTTTTTGCTTTGGCTTGTTATTGTGTTGTTATCAGTGTCTCTTGTATGGACAAGCTGTAGCAGTTATGGTGCAGATACATAGACTGAAATACCATCAATTACATTCTTCACTTTTATATATATGGCCGATGAATAAAATGCATGCATTTCATAGAGGTTTGTATTGAAATTGCCCTAAAGAACAGTGCTCTCAGGGAAATCACCAGGACCACCTGCAGGCACATTTACATTGCAGTTGGTGGAGAGTGTGAAGGAAGGCCAGACTTAGGCTGTAAACCCCAGCTAGCTACAGACAGTTGAGAGACTGCCTCACGTAACTAATTAGGAGATGGATACACAAAAAAAAGTGCCATCTCTTCATGCATCACACGAAGCATCGTGAGCTCTACTGCATGGAGTTACTTTGCAGAGTTTGACTCAATCACCTGAGCTGAGATTTTACAGAGGATGCTTAGTATAGACTGAAAATGTTATAACCAGCTAGAATGGCATCTTCCCTGGAGCATCCTTCTCTAGGGAAAAAAAGGCTGACCCTTGCCAGCTGTACATGCCAGTGCTGCTTCCACAGAGGAAGAGGGCTGCCGATCCACAGCAGGGGTGGCTGGAAAGACCACAGGGAGCAGTAGGGGAGACCTGAGCATGAAAATATTTCGTACCAGAACGGGTTACATCCATCTGTAAAATCAGTAAAAACACAGACACCTGGTAGTTACATTTCATGGGCTAATAATTGTGTTTAAGGGCAGAAGGGATTTCTGAGCCTTTACTCTGACCTCCTGCATAGAACCAGTCTATGCTATTTGATTTTATAGAGTTTAGCTCCCAGCTTTCATCAGGGGCTAGCATTATCATTAGGGTACGCTGAACTGTGCTTTGTCCGAACTTAGATGGGAGGCCCCAAAGAACATGCTAGAGCTGAAGGAAATGGGACGAGGCCCCTGCTTTCTCTTCCTTCTGCATTACATTGAGCTGTAATTGGAGGCACCGTGTGGTGGTATAGCAGAATCTTGAAACGGCTTGTGTTTGTTCATGGTTGTTGAACTTTTTGGAGGGGTGAGAGAGGAACAGGTTTGTAGGATGCGAACAACAGGTGGGGTACATGTCTGGGAACTGCTGCAGGGGGTATGTACCGCCGCAGAGGCAGGAAGCTGTGTGAGCAGCAGGACAAGTGACTGTCAGCATTTCCTATGGGAATCAATTGCTGAGGCAGGACTACTTCAGAAAAAGAGGCTTGGCATGAAGTTTCAGCCTAATATTCTGCCTGTGACCCACTCCGATCCAGGACTGTCTTATTCACACTGTGAATAAAACAGACTTCCAGGTAGAAGATGCCTGGAGGTGGGATCACTGCTTCTCCTTTACCAGAAAGCAGAGGCACGGGGCTCTGAGGAATCAGCTATTTTGTGCCAGAAGGCAGGCAAGGGGTGACAAATCTACTGGCAGGGGGCTGCCTTTTGGTGCTTTTGTGCTCCATCAGCACATAAACTCGGTCTCTATCTTTTAAAATAATACATTAATAGAGATATGTGAACGTGTGATACCTGCACACCTGGCCTGGGTCTGGAGAGCCCATGAAATGTGTTAGACTTGTTATTACTTGATTATTCCTTTGCACAGGTGTACGTTCCTGCTCCCAAATGCTTATGAAATGTCTCTGCTGATGTGTATAGACTCACAGTGTTGAAGGCTAGAGAAAGCCCCTTGATATATTACAACTCATCGTGTGCCATTGCCCCTGCATTAAATGCACTAACTTGTTGGTTACAGCAGGTCTTCTGGTCTTGCTTTGAAAATACCAAAAAAAGACAGTATCCACTTTGTGCCTTGAAAGTTAGCCTTCATCCACTCTTGCTATTAAAAAAAAACCTACCTAAATTCTCACTTGAGTTTGTTTGACGTCGGCTTGCAGATATCTGTTTTTCTCTGAAAGATTAAAAATGTCATCGGTATCCAGCAGATACTTCCAGACAGATCTCATAGATACTTAAATACTTAAACATTATACTCATGTCACGTCTCAGTCTTCTTTCCAGTAAACTAGGCAGATTGAGTGCTTTAAGTCTTTCACCGTTAAGCACTTTTTTCAGCCCTGAAACCCTCTCTGTGGCTCTTTTCTGCACCCTCTCCAGTTTTCCAATGATCTTTCAAAACTGCGAGCACCAGAAACCGCATAATCTTATATTGTCTCTATTAAAACCAATTGTGTTTGAATGGGCTCAGCTCATCAAGCAACTGAGATTACTTGGAGTGTCATTCTCATCATTGTCTGTCACTCCACCAATGTTCCTGTCATCCTCAAATTTATCAGCTGTGAATTTACAGTGTTTATATCCAAATCATTGAAGAAAACATTGACTAGCATCCGACCTAATGCTGATCCTGGTAAAACTCTCCCGTTTGATAACGCTTCATGATTCATAGCTACTTTTTAACAGGCTGTTAGCCAATTCCTAATCTAATTAGTGCATGCTCTGTGGCTATTTCTCATGTTTTTTGATCAGAATATCACACAGTGATAATTCTAATCTCAATAAAAAATGAGTATCACATCTCTTCATTGACCTTTATCATTCAGTCTTTACCTTCATCATATTATTTGATGCGCCTCATCAAAGAAAGAAATTGGGTTTGTCTGATAAGGCTTATTTCTCCTAAAATTGTATTTACCATCATTAATTATATGTCCATTCTTCATTGTTTCAATCCCATGGCAGCTTATACTGTAACAGCTGATGAGTTAGAGGCCTGTGTGTTATCAACCCAACCAAAACAGTTCCATTCTTAAACCCACTCTTCGAAAACTGATATGTTTCATTGCAGTGGCTTGCTGCTTGTTTACATTTATATATCATAAGGTGATTAAAAACGACTACTTGCCATGCTGCTTTAAGCGTAAACGGTGAAAAAACCTACAGCAGTACGTATGTTCACTCCTAGTCCTGGCCACTGTTTCCAAGTGTTTCCCAGTGACCGCTGGTACAGAAATCATTACAACTTCAGACTTCCAGAGAGAGCTACACGCTTCCTGAAGCATGCCTTAGGAGAATACCATGAAAGGGACGATGATGAAATATCAGCTATCATGTAACTATCTATAAATGTTAGATTTCTGCAAAGTGATTCCACTGAATTGTAATTAAGGGTTTGAAAGTCGAATGATTTTAAGTGCTAGTTTTAATTACCGCTTGGTGAACTTTAGTGTGTTAGAATTGTCACAACTTTCCTTTAGAATTAGTGTCAAGCCAGGCAATACAGTGGGAAATTATTAACTCATACTTTGGTTCAGCAATTATCTGCATTACAAGGTTTATGCAATTAGCTGTTTAAGATGTCATTATATTTTGCCATCTGGTACACAGGAGTTTATGCATATGAACAGGCACGTGTTGAAGTGATTTTCACTATATGACTCTTGATCTCAACCCAAATCATCACTATAATGAGTAGAAGACACAGTGTACAGTACATTAGTGGCAGGTGCATACTATCAACTTCATTTTAATAGAAGACTTTCATGTTTCCATTTTTAAAGTATTCTGCACAAGTGCTGAAAAATTAATTGCTCGTTTGCAATTTAGCAAAAACTGAGGACATATTATTGCTAAATGCTAAGGAACATCAGTTTTCAGAAAAACGGCCACTAATTTAAGTTCTTTCCATCTGTAACTTCAGGCCAATTTCTGCTTCAGACAATAAGAAAGTCTTGCTGAAGTTCAGCTTAAAACGTTCTCTCGTTTCATGGTGAACATGCTGAATTACCTTTGATAGTCTCACAGCACTCAAAACCTCTTGAAGTTATTGCAGAGCAAGCCACAAGGATGCCTTAAAACCCACCTGTGGTATGGTCCATGCGCAACAACGTACAGTGTCACAGGTCTCTGCCAGTGCGCACGGTACTGTGACCTGCGTCCTTGGTCTTACCTCAGTCTGTCTGATGTCACTTTTGCCTGTTGGCTCATGTTTGACACGCAGATTTTAAATCTGGAGAGAAAAGATATTGCTGTCAGCAGCCTACCACAAGGAAATCCTAGCTTCCAGGCAGTACAAAATGTAAATATCAATAATGACAGCACTGCGTACTTAGATAATACTTGGTATTTCTGACGCATACTGCGTCTGGTGTTCTAAAAATATTCACAATCTTTAATTAATTAAATTGCATGCAGCTATTAACCTCATTTGACACAAGGAAACCGGTCTCTGGAACTGTGAGAGAACTCCTCGGTCACAGGAAGGCTGTGCAGAGGCTGAGAGCGAGCCATCAGTGGGGACTATATTCACTGAACTGCAGCACAGACTCCTAAAACTGGGCTGCAACTGCAGCACTGCCATTTAGCTGTAAAAGTAGATGCCACGGTTTGGGGCCGGACAAGGGTTTGGCATCAGGGAACGGACGGGATAGCTCCTGCCACCTCCTCCTCCGAGCTGGTCTAAGTGCTAAAGACAGGACTGCTCACGAGACGACGCAAATCGCGTCGTTCTGCTGGCAAATCACATTTCTTAGGAATATTTGTTATTTTGGGTTCTGGTATTACACTCTGGACACTCCCCGTGTCTCAGGGCAGCAGTGGTTGTCTCAGAGGGGGGGAAGGCGCTGTTCCCAGGCCTGCTTCCAGCCACAGCCCTGGCGCGAAGCGGGGTCGGTGCAGCGTCTCCATGTGCAGCTGCTGCAACTTCATTATTGAATTACATTAACAGGCCGCCCTCTAGTGTCATATTTTATTACATGGGTAAAAAAAAATGGGCCGGGCAGGTAAAAATTCGTGTTTTCACTTAGTGAACACCAGCAAGCGAGTCCCCAAAGAAGCAGCCACGAAACTGTTCTACGGAGCACATCGGGAAGTCCTCTGTCAAGTTACAATCCCTAAAATTTAATGCAAAAGGGGTTTTCTACTGAGGTTCAGGAAGCCGATCCCAGAAGGCGCAAGGAAAATATCACTCAAATCTGTGCACACACACGCTGAGATGCAGAATTTGCCTGCTCTCTAAAATCATTATTAACGTTTCTGTGGGTGGTTATACTAACACCGTGGTATATACACGCGTCTATACCTCTAACGTGAAGTGTTTCATCCTTTTGTACGTATATCAATGTCATTCAGGGAAATAGCAGGAAACGTCCTTCACAGCAATGCTCCCGGTGCACGGGGATCACTTTCCTCAGGCTAAAAACAAAAAGGTGATAGACATAAAGTAACGGACAATGATTATTCAGAAGTTTGCAATGTTTTATAGCTAAACCCAGCAAACACTCACCAAACAGCCAGGTAAATCCTTTTTTGCTCTGAAACCCTTACTGGCATAGCAGTCATGCTAAATAAACTTATCAGAGCGAACCTTATTGGTCTGGTTAGGAAGGGGGACGCAGGATGAAGCACACCCACCTCTAAGACCACTGGCAGGCCAGGCCAAGCCAACAGCTGGTGTAAATTAGCACGTGAAGGGAGTGAAGTCCATCCATTTGCATCAGCCGAAGACCTGATCTTGTGTATTAATGTTCCCCGACGCTGAAGCCACCTGCCTATCTTCCATTTTACTGAGCGTATTTTGTCTCCCGTGGGAGATCTGCTCAGTCGCGTGAAAAAGCGAGGTAAATAGGGGGAAGAACCTCAGCGCTAATTGCAGTGTGCTTGAAGCCCCGATCCTCACAGACCTGCTGCAGACGGGGGCCTGCCCTCCGGGCAGCCCCTGAGGGGTGACGCTGATGGTGTCCCCAGCAGTTGGGCTGTGGGAAATGTGCCTCCTGTGTGTGTCTGCCTCCTCCCTTCTCCTCCAAAAACCCTCTGGGATTGCGGGGGTGACCAGGGAGCCGGGGGAAGGAGCAGGGGACACCCGACCTTCCCCTTCCCACACGCAGGTAGCGGGACAGGGAAGGCCT